>NC_066526.1:20902141-20909641 GCF_024679095.1 Eriocheir sinensis | reverse complement strand
GAAGAGGAGGAGGAGGACACAATTATTTCTGACTTTATATTCCTTTTATTGTGTCTGTTTATGTGTAGAATGATCATGTATTCGGTTTTTGCTCTTTGTGTGTAGGTTCATAATTCGTGTGTTTTCTTGTGCTTCGTAACGCCCATCGTCTTCCTTCAGTACTTAGTTTTAATGTGGTATGATACAAGTTTTTTTTTTTTTTTTTTTTTTGCCAAAGTTATTGTTGTCATAATTCTCAAGTTTTTAGAAATATGATTATTGAGAAGTTCATTTTATACACTAGCAGGTAATGATTTTGTGCGTGCGTCTCAGCTCATTTTTTTATTCCGAGGCAAATTCGTTCGAGTGTCTCAGTTTTCAAAGGAACACACTTAGAGTTCTTGATTATAAGTAAAGAGCAGAAGACGACTGGCCAGGGCGAGATAGTGTGTGGGAGGAAGACCCAATCTCCGCACTCGGCCCGCTGTTCTTGACACACCGAATTGAATCAAATATTCCCAAATGAAGCTGATTTCCTTGATGCTACGGCGGCATATCTTGCATCAAAGAACAGCTAGATGAAAACTGCAGTGATATTGCTCATCAAATACGAGCTGGTTAAATTAACGTGGCCCAAATTACACTCCGTCAGGTGAGGCCATGTTACCTGGGGACCCCCCGGACGCCCTCATAAAGGCTGATACACACACACACACACACACACACACACACACACACACACACACACACACACACACACACACACACACACACACACACACACACACACACACACACACAGGTAATACGTGAACTTCGCCTGTTTGGGGGTGAATGGACAGGTGACATGGCGGTGTTCGGGCCATTATCGTGGTGCTTTGTGTCTGTGTTGGGGGAGCGGCGAGGGCGAGGAGCGGCAAGGGCGAGGGCGAGGAGGACTGCGGAGAAACAATGCTGAAGGGAACACTGGGAGGGGGACAGGTGAAGGGCATTAACGAAGGGGCGGGGAGGGAGAAGGGAATATTGAAAGAGGATGGTGAGGGAACGCGACAAAGAGCCACGTTGGGTAAACGTCTTTAGGGAAACGTTGGCGGAAAAGAAAGGACGTTGAGGTTGAGTGGAGGCACTTCAGGACAAACAGAAGGAATGGTTTGAAGGAAGGAAAGCTTTGTAGGAAAACTAGGGGAGCAAAGAGGGAGAGTGGCATAACTTAGTGAAAACAGAAGAGGAATATTGAAGAAAAGGAACTGTTGCCAGAAAACTTTTAGAAAAACTAAAGAATTCGAGAAAGCATTGAGGAAAAGTAACGTTGAAGTAGGAAAAAAAACATTGAAGTTGAGACCGAAGTAGTAGTAGTAGTAGTAATAGTAGTAGTAGTAGTAGTAATAGTAATAGTAGTAGTAGTAGTAGTAATAGTGATGATAAGCATATATAAGGACACATTGATTGACAATTATGAAAAGAAAACTCCACAGGGGACTTTCAATCACCACTGAAGAAGGACCCCTGATAAATAAGCATTAAAAAGAGGGAGGAGGAGGAGAGGGGAGGGGGAAGGGAAAGGGGAAGGAGGACAAGGGAGGGAGAAAAGGGAACTACAGAGGAGAGGGACAAGGAGGAGAGGGAGGGTGAGAGGGGAACTAGGGGGAAGGAGGACAAGAGGAGAGAGAGGGAAAAAGGGGGAGGGGAAAGGGGAAGGAGGACAAGGGAGGGAGAAAGGGGAACTACAGAGGAGAGGGACAAGGAGGAGAGGGAGGGTGAGAGGGGAACTAGGGGGAAGGAGGACAAGGGGAGAGAGAGGGAAAAAGGGGGAGGGGGTAAGGACGAGGCAGGAGGACTAGGGTACCAGGGGAGGGAGCGGAGAGTGGGTAGGGGGCAGGCAGGGGATCACGGAGACACAGCACCGGGGACTCTGTGATCGCCGGTCCCTCGCCGCCGCGCCTCGCAGTTCCCGTAATCACGTAATTCGACATAAACATCGCCAAGTAGGGAGTTTGCGTGTTTTGATTAGATTCCCGCGACGCCCCTCGTTCCCGCGGCCGTTCCTTGGCTCTTCCCTGCGGCCTGATGAAGCTCACGTGACCCCGACGACTGTTGGATGTGTGTGAATGTGTGTGTGTGTGTGTGTGTGTGTGTGTGTGTGTGTGTGTGTGTGTGTGTGTGTGTGTGCGCCATCAGAGCTTCATTGGATCGGGCTGTGATACGAGGTTAATGCAAACACACCTACACACACACACCTGCACACACCCACACACCAGCACACAACTTAACCATCCCTTGTCTCACCTTACCTTACCTTCTCGTCCCTAACCTAATTTAACCTCACCTTCTCTTTCCTTTTCCCTTCCTTAACCTCACCTAACACACACACACACACACACACACACACACACACACACACACACACACACACACACACACACACACACACACACACACACACACACACACACACACACACACACACACACACTATATCCTTTTCAATGTCCATGTTTTAACTTTTTTCTCTCTCTCCCTTTCTCCACAGGTAAGCGGGTGATGGTGAAGCTGCTCAGGTGAGTGTAAGCCATTACCTTCAATAAAGTATAACTGGAAGGGAAAGGATGAGGCGTGGAAAGGATAGAAGGTGAGACGCTGAAACGGAGGAGACGGGGAGGAAAAAGAGGACGATGGATGGCATTGAAGAACAAGTTACGTATAGAGAGAGGATGAAGGAAAGTAGAAGGAACGGTACTGGTAAAGAAGATATTAAGAAGGAAAGGGATATATGTTGATAGCAAAGGAAAATGATGATAGTGGAATAAGATGAGACTACTCGAGATAGGGTAAAGAGATTATGAAACTAGAAAGAACAGTAATGATAAAGGAGATAGATTAAGGAGGAAAGAGACAGACGTTGGTAGGCAGTGAAGGAAAAGGAAGAAAATGACAGATAAGAAAGTGGCGATTATAAAAAAAAGTGAAGGGAAAAGGAAGAGACGAAAATAAGAGAGATGTTGATAGTGAAGGATAAGGAATTGACAAAGTAAACATAAGAGAGAGACATAGAGATAGACGTCAATACAGTAAATAAAAAAGATGAAAGGGACATAACGTAAAGAGAGAGAGAGAGAGAGAGAGAGAGAGAGAGAGAGAGAGAGAGAGAGAGAGAGAGAGAGAGAGAGAGAGAGAGAGAGTGTTACCCACCAAATCCTCTTAGAAACCGGTCTTTTGAAACAGACTTACTCGCGGGACCTGACAGATGGCGCCCAAGTGGAGGCTTTCCGCCGGGCTTCAGGACCGCTTCGAACCTTTTCAGTGAGGCTTCGGTCAGCGCCTCGACCAGCCCGGCGGAGCCTAAGCTGAGGCCGCCGCTGCCCTCTCAATACCCGCATCTCGTTTTCTTTGTGGGGGTTAGAGTCTAGATCCCATGTATTTTTAAGGATATTTTGGCCTATTATTTATCGTGTTTCTAAGTCAAATTCTGTAAAGAAATATTAGTTGTTTCTTGAATGTGAAAGAATATATAATTACGTTCTAGTTTTGATTGTTTTAAGTTTAGGAAAAAAATATTAGTTGGTCCTTAAATGCGAAAGATCATGGAAATACGTTTTAATTTTGATTGTTTTTAGTCAAGTTCCGTAAAAATTATATCAGTTACTCCTTGAATGTGAAAGATTATATAAGTACGCCTTGATTTTTATTGTTTTCAGTCATGTTCGGTAAAAAATCAGTTCCTACTCAAATGTGAAAAATCATATGAATACGTTTTACGCTTTATCATATTTTTAAGTCTAGTTCCGTAAAAAAAGATATCAGTTACTCCTTAAATGTTAAAGATAATATAAATACGTGCTTATTATTCTTTATTTTGAGGAAGTACTCAGGAACATGATAAAACTTTTTGGCTGTCGAATTAGTAGCAGTAGCACTAAACGTTTTTCTGTATAATAATTTTTCATGCAGAGTTTTGCCTACATATTTAAGTACTCCAGGAAACGCGGAAGCGAGTTGGCGGAAAAAAACCTTTATGAAGTTCCTGGTGATGGTATTCGTGCCTAGGCCGTAATGAGCGCGAGAGGGAAATGCAGATGAAATTGGACGATTTGAATGAAATGACTTAATGAAGGAAGTTATTACGGCCGAAGAATGAGGAGTGAGCGACGCGTGGGACGGGACGTGGGACTCTGGTATTGACGGCGTGCAGAACCAGGCCGGTATTGATGTCAGGTTAATACTATTGCTGCGTCTACTACTACTACTACTACTACTTCTACTGTTGCTACTACTACTACTACTACTACTACTACTACTACTACTACTACTACTGTTGCTGCTACTACTACTACTACTACTACTACTATTACTGCTGCTACTACTACTACTACTACTACTACTACTACTATTACTACTACTACTGTTGCTGCTACTACTACTACTACTACATAAATGATACCTCCACCCATGTTTATTTTCCCGACACATAATCATGGAGGGCTCCATAGTTTACTAGTACTACTACCACCACCAAAACTAATACTGTCTTTACTACAATTCTTTCTACATCTTCAACGGTTGCTCCACCACCACCACCACCACCACACCAGCACCGCCACCATTTCCGCCACAACCACAGTCATGCCGTAACCAATAACGCCGACAATAACACACAAGGACCCCGTTATCAGGCTATTTATAGGAAGACGCCGCGCGGGGATTAACCCGTGACCGGATTAACCTTCTTCCCGTGACGTGCCGCAGAGCCGTTTGTGTTGGCGGGCGGCGACGGCCATAATGATAACGGATGGGGCTGCGTCTCTCCGTTTCGCCGCCCCCTCCCCCCTGAAGGCCTGGAGAAGGAAGGGAGAGGGGGGGGTTGAGGGAGGGGAATGTTTGTGTGAGGGGAACGTTTGTGTAAGGGGGAACGTTTGTGGATGGGGAATGTTTATGGAAGAAGAGATGTTAATGATAATGTTGATAGTAATAGTAATGATAATAGTGATAATAATAATTATATAATTGATAGAGAGAGAGAGAGAGAGAGAGAGAGAGAGAGAGAGAGAGAGAGAGAGAGAGAGAGAGAGAGAGAGAGAGAGAGAGAGAGAGAGAGAGAGAGAGAGAGAGAGAGAGAGAGAGAGAGAGAGAGAGAGAGAGAGAGAGAGAGAGAGAGAGAGAGAGAGAGAGAGAGAGAGAGAGAGAGAGAGAGAGAGAGAGAGAGAGAGAGAGAGAGAGAGAGAACATAAGGCTGTAATTAGTAATATATGATTAAGAGAGCGGTATTGAGAGAGTGAAGCCCTACTACCACTACTATTACTATAATCATTAATGCTGCTATTAATTCTGCATGTCAATCCATTTTCGAAATATTTACTTAAAAGTCAAACTGACAGAATAGCGAAAAAAAAAATATACCTTATCACTGTTTCGTAGCGCCAACGTCCTGCGGTGACAATCATGGTTCACCGTCCCATGATTCTCCGAGACGCGATCTAACGGACATGTAACACACCCCAGTCCATCGTCATCCCAGTGACGGGACCTTCCTTAGCTGCTCCAAGGAAACTGTCCCCAGCCTCTCCTCGTGTTTGTTTCTGCAGTCTTCTGCAATGGACATCCGGGGCAGAGTCCTTCGGCAGCGTTTTTCCTTCCTGCCCTCAACCTCATTGGTTGGCGATTCCTTCGCCTGGCCAGGGAGCGGATCTACCATGGCCTCCCCAATGGGTTGGTGCCACGAACGCTCCTCAAATCATCTTAGAATTGCGTTACCGTGGACTGCATCTTGGGTCTTGGTCTTCATGAGCCGCCCACTCGTTCCTTAGATCCAGAGACTTATAATATAGCCTCAAACACACACTCAGGAGTTAAATAGTTTCCTGGAGCTTCACCAAACTTAAATAAAATAGTTCCCAACGTGTATTGGACCACCGAGATTGGCTACACGGGCTCGGAAGGGATTCGAAGCCGCGGCTCATTCGCCACGCTTGAAGCACTTGAAGTGAATGTGTATAACTGGATTTATTATCATAAGCGACCTCCGCTGCCTGCCGGGAGGGGTGGCAATTACCAGTCACGCTAATGAGGTTATTAGCGTGTACTGATTACCTGTGGGATCTAATTAGGAGAGTTATCCAGTGATTAGGTGGTTCAAGCGAGCCGCCAATGCAATGACTGCTGGAGAAGAGAACGGGAGAAAAAATAAACATGATGATGATGATGATGGTAGTGGTGGTGATGGTGAGGATAATACCGTTGTAACTGATAATGGTGGTGGTGGGGATGGTGGTGATGGTGATACTGTCTTTATCATGATGGTGCTGTGATTGTGGTGATTAGGGTTACGGCCGTGATGATGCTGGTTATTATGATAGTGATGATATTTAGTTTATAGTAATGATGATGATGATGATGATGATGATGAGGGCAGCAAGAGTTAGGGTCGATGTGATGATAATGAGACTCTATTGCCGATGGTGAGTATGATGATGGTGATGGTGTTGATAGTGGGTGGTAGCAAGGGTTAGAATGGTGGTGATGATGATGATGTGACTATTGCTGCTGATGGTGATAATGGTGATGGTGATGGTGGTAATGGGTGGTGCTAGGGGGGGGGGGGGGATTATAGTGTACACATATATTAGTTTTTTTTTTATTCATTTTACATCAAACATTTTTTTTATTGCATCAAGCCTCAAAAGTTCCCATTCTCTGCTTTGTGCGTACTCTGTTTTTTGTCCCCCGGCAGCCTGGCCTTTCATTTATACATTCACTCACTCGCTCATTCAGTAATTCACCCATTCATATATTCATCCATTTACTCATTCATGCATGCACTCATCCACTCACTTGTCCGCGCCAGCTTTCCTATTCGCTATGCAACAGAGGAACACACACACACACACACACACACACACACACACACACAGCCGTTCATTTGTAAACATATAACACCGCTACGCAATATTTTCCAATGCGGATGATCGTGTTCGTCATTGTTATTTGATCATCGTATAATGACCGCGTTTTAGTGCAGCTGCTGTTGGTGTTGGTACTGTCTGTCTTTACCGGGGAAAAGTTTTTCTTAGTCGGCGCAACATCTGTGGTCATATGCCTGTCTGTACCGGGGATGATGGTGGTGGTGGTGATGGGGGGGGGGGGGGGGGATTTTAATGGTACCTTCTCTACGGAGGATGTTGGTAGTGGTGGTGGTGATGGTACTGATGATGCTTTGGTACTGCCCTACTGGTGATGATGTTGGTGGTGGTGATGGTGGTGGTGGTGAGGGTGGTGTTGGTGTTGTACTACCACCACTACTACTACTATACTATTACAATTATAACTACTATAATTACTTCTACTACTACTACTACTACTACTACTACTACTACTACTACTACTACTACTTCCACTTTTACTTTCCGTAAGTGGACCTGACGTGGCCACCGATATCTGACATTCACGCAAGCCCTCACCTGCCGCGGAACACCTGGTCGTAGGATTTACCTGTACTAAGGGATTTACCTGCATTACCCCGCCAGAGGG
>NC_066526.1:20817141-20897141 GCF_024679095.1 Eriocheir sinensis | reverse complement strand
TTCTTTTCACATTTCTTCATCACATTTTCTTTTCATTGTCGATAGAGCTTTTTTTTTCCTTTTTTTTTCTTCCTATTTTTTTGCACTAACGTAAGCAGTTGAAGGACAAAACAAGGGTATAAATAGGACCATAAGGCACTTAGGTCAGTTCTTTATGCTAACACAATGCAAAGTTAAAAAGCCCAAAGATTTACGTCACTTTCGATATTCTCTTTCGACTTTTTCTTTACCTTTTTCCCTCGTTTTCATTTTCTTTTCATTGAATTCTCTTTTTTTTTAAGTCGGTTATTAATTTCACTCACCCATTTCTTTATCACATTTCTTTTTATTGTCGATATATCTTTTTTTCCTTTTTTTCTTCCATTTTTTTTTTGCACTAACGTAAGCAGTTCAAGGACAAAACAAGGTCATAAATAAGACCGTAAGGCACTTTGGTCAATTCTTTATGCTTACACAATACAAAGTTACAAAGGTCAAAGATTCACGCCACTTTTAATATTCTCTTTTGACTTTCTTTCTTTACCTTTGTCCCTCGTTTTCATTTTCCTTTCATTCAATTCCCTTTTTTTTTAAGTCGGTTATTAATTTCACTCACCCATTTCTTTATCACATTTCTTTTCATTGTCGATAGATCTTTTTTTCTTTTTTTCTTCATATTTTTTTTTGTACTAACGTAAGCAGTTCAAGGACAATACAGGGACATAGGTAAGACCGTATGGCACTTTAGTCAATTATTTATGTTAACACAAAGCAAAGTTACAAAGGTCAAAAATTCCCGCCACTTTTGATAGTCTCTTCCGATTTTATTCGTTCTTTCCTTACCTTTCTTCCTCGTTTTCACTTTCTTTTCATCCAATTTCTTTTTTTTTAACTCAATCGTTAACTTCGTGTATTCATTTCCTTGACAAATTTTTCTTTTCACTGTGCCGGCTTTCATTTTTCTTTCCTGCTTTCTTTCTCTGCATTTTCATATTACTTCTTTCTCATCCAATTTCCTACTTTTATCCTGATTGTTAAATACGTTTACTCTCCTTTTTCATTGGACACTTCATTTTTCTTTCCAAGCTTATTTTTGCTTGGTATTTCATCTTATTTCTTTTTCATCCAATTTTTTTTTTATTCCAAGTGTTCCCTTTGTTTACTCGTTTTCATTCTGTCAATATTCATTTTTCTTTCCTGCCTTTCTTGTCTTTTCTTCTTATTTCTTTTACATCTTCGTCTGCATTTTCTTATATTTTGTTACCATAGTTTTCCTTTATTTTCATAGCTCCATTCTCTCTTAACTTCGCTTACATACAATATCGCTGTTTCAATGCCTTCTGTTTCGCCTTTATTTTAGCGATTCTCTTTATTAATCTTCCAGCATTTATATAACGTTCGGCAGCTAGAAGGGGCAAATCTTGGAGAATTGGAAGCTTGGATGGTGTGTCTGTCTCCTCGCCTCAAACGCCACACAGAAAATACAAAATGAGTTTCGAAAGATCAGAAAAGATAAGAGAATATACTATTAGATTAGAGTATTAGAAAAAAAAGAGAAATGATGACAAAATGAAGATAAAAAGAAAAGATTCAGAAAAGGTTTTAACATACTGAAAAATACTACACTAAGATTAGACCTTCACTTACCTACGATGTTGCCGTCTCAAGGTCTTCTTTTTCGGCTTTGTTCAATGATCCTCTTTATTTACCTTCGAGAATTTGGTATGGAGATGCTGCGGTCCTCGAGGCGGCGGGTCGGGTCGGGTCGAGGTGAGCCTTAATGACGAAAACTTTAATGAAATTGCAAACGGATGGAAGTGAAAACGTAAATCATTAACCCGAGAGATCGACACACAGACAGTTAGATAATTGCAGATAGATAAACACATAGATAAGACAGATTGCTAGATAGGTAGATGGACAGATAGATATATAGACAGGTAGGTAAATAGGCAAATTGATTTCTAATAGTAAATAGCGAGGAGGGCGTAAAAAGGGAATGAAAAACAAAAAAAATGGGTATGAAAGAGAGAGGCAACAGGATACGAGAGAGAGAGAGAGAGAGAGAGAGAGAGAGAGAGAGAGAGAGAGAGAGAGAGAGAGAGAGAGAGAGAGAGAGAGAGAGAGAGAGAGAGAGAGAGAGAGAGAGAGAGAGAGAGAGAGAGAGAGAGAGAGAGAAGGCCAGAGCGAGTAAGGGAAGTGTAGATATTTTGAAACAGAGGCACCAGAAGCGTTCCTGTCCCTTGGCATTCCTTAAAGACAGTTCAACAGAGAGTATAATGAAGAGAGAAATGAAACAGTATGGAAAAAAAAAAAAACAGGTTGCGAATATTAGTAACTTTATCCTCTTTTGCTTTGTCTTCGTCCTGTGACCGAAAATAAAGAACAGACCTGACCGTATTTTCAAGAGGAGGTAAAACAGCGTATGTGAAAGGGGGTTGAACAGGAGTGAGGAGTAGGAGGAGTAACAGTGTATGGGTAGGAGGGAAAACATGTTGAGAATATTAGTAACTTTTTCCCTCTTTTATTAGGTCTTCAGTCTTCGTCCTATGACCGTAAATAAAGAACAGAGAGGGCCGTAACGAGGGAAGCGGGACAGCAGGGAACCGTGGACCCAGCGCCGGGGGAAGGGGGGCAGCCGGGCACCGTGGACCCAGCGTGGAGGTCGGAAGGGACTCGCGGCCTCGTCCGGTGGTCCGCGGCCCTGGTTCGAGGACGGAAAAAGTCTCTAAATTGGCTGAACAATAATTTGAGTCCGGGAGGAAAAAATGCGAATGTTTTTTTCGTTTTCTCTCTCTCTCTCTCCGCCGGACCTAATTAGTGTTCAAATTGAATTTCTCTTCTAATTAATCTACTTTTTATAGAGTTTTCCATTTTCTGTTTTTTTTTCTTCATATTTGCGGTTCCCATTATTTCACCGTCGAGGAATATTTAATTTAGGTTAATATGCCAGTGGGAAATGACATCGCGGGAGTTTAATAGCGGTAATTACGGAAAAATACAGATATTCCCCCCCCCCCCCTCCCTCCCGGCAACCCGTAAATCGATTAAGAAATATATTGAAAGAAGCGAGAGTCAGGTACGAAAAATGAAAGAATCGCATGTGAGGGACGGAAAAAAGTCCTCGTGATTAAACCCACCAATCAGGATCGTCCCTTTACGGCCGGCGCGGAGAGTGATGGCGAAGGTGTTCTTGATTACAGGTGGGTGGGAGGGACACACACACACACACACACACACACACACACATACATACATACATGATCGTTAAAAAAAACCCATTCACATTTATTTGTTTTTTTCTTTTATTTACTTATTTCTTTATTTATTCGTCAATATGTTATATTATTTATTTATCTATCACTTTATCTATTTATTCATACGTTCATTATATATTACTCCCATCTCCTCCTCCTCTTCCTCATCCTCGTCCTCCTCCTCCTCTTACTACTACCACTACCACTACTACTACTACACACACACACACACACACACACACACACACACACACACACACACACACACACACACAAACGGAAATACCCAAGTTGAGGGGATCATCTTAGTATATTTACCTTTCCCGCTATCGGAGTGGCGCCGAGGTCCCGTCTCTCTCCTCCCCTCCTCTTCCCCTTACTTCCCTCTTTCCCTCTTTCCCTCCTTCCATCCCTCCATCTCCTTCTCTCCTCTCCTTATTTATCTTATGCTGTATCCCCTCCCCTTTCTCCTCCTCCCCTCCTCTTCCCTTCATTCCTTTCCTTCCCTAATTCCTTCCTCTTATACCTCTCTTCTCTCCATCTCCTAATTCCTCCTTATAATCCCTCTTGCTTCTTTATCCCTCTTGTTCCCTGTTCCCTTTCCTTTCTTGCCTCCTCTTTCCCTTCCTTCCCTCCCTTGTTCCCTTACCTCCCTTCTCTCCGTCTCTTTACTCCTTTCCTCCTTTATTCTTCCTGCTTTCCCTCCATCCTCCTGCTTCTTCCTCCCCCTCCTCCCTCTTCTCCTTTTCCTCCCCTCACTCTCTCTCCTTCCCTCCTTCCTTTCCCCTGCCTCCTTTCTCTCCATCTTTTCCTCTACCTTCCTTTCCTCCTCCTTATTCCTCTCTTTCCACCCTGATACGTCCTCCCTTGCCTCCCTCTCCCCTCCCTCCATGTCCCTCCCTCCTCCCCTTCCTCCTCCCCTCTCATTTGTTTGTGTCTCGCCCCTTCAGAGGCTATTTTTTGTACCTGACGGGGAGATATGGCGGCGGGCGTCCTTCCGGCTCCCCAGGGATCAGGACGCTCCTACGGTTATCCTTAGCATGGACTTGAGGGATCCTGCTGTTGCCATCCTATCATGTTATCCGTATGGGGTAGGATTTGTTGACTGTACTGAAGATGTGGGTTAGTAGTGTTTTCTTATGTGAGGATTTCTTGACGCTGCTGAAGATGCAAGTTCGGTCGTAATATATTTTCCTAAGTCTACCATTCGTCTCTTGTTAGTTACGTGGATGAAGGGAATCAATATCGTGTTGTAACGGTCGTGTTCAAAACCTTTTCCCACTTTCTTCTCTCCAAACTCCTTCTCCATCTCCTTCTTCCCCTCCTGATTTCCCTCCACCTTTCTGTTATACCTACTCCACTTCCTCCCTCTTTTCTCTCCTCTCCTTCTTCCCTCCTTACTTCTCATCCGTCCATCTCCTTTCCACAAACTCCTTCCCATCTCCTCCTTCCTACTCCATCTCCTTCCTCTCCTGATTAACCTCAACCCTCCTGTTCTCTACTCCACTTCCTCCCTCTCTCCTTCTCTGCCCTCCTTCCTTTCCTCCTTACCTCTCATCCCTCCATCTCCTTCCTTCTCTCCTGCTTTCCTTCCATTCTCCTGTACCCTGATCCCTGATGTTTATTTTTACCAACTCGAAAAGAAGTTAATTTGGTATATAGGGGAACACCAAGACACTTCTCCTTCCGGCACTTACCTCTATTTTGGCTGCTCTT
This sequence comes from Eriocheir sinensis, assembly GCF_024679095.1. Lineage (NCBI taxonomy): Eukaryota > Metazoa > Arthropoda > Malacostraca > Decapoda > Varunidae > Eriocheir > Eriocheir sinensis. Next base: position 20,892,189 of record NC_066526.1, on the reverse strand, counting down.
CTCTATATTTGACTTTACAGGAGTAGTACTGAGCGGGGGAGTTTAATGTTTTCTTTTAGTTGTTGACCCTTGAACTGCTTCCTTCACTGTAAAAAAAAAAAAAAAAAAAAAATAGAACTCCAATCATAAAAGTTCCCATTGACGCACCTCTTCTAGTATTGCGAAAGGTCTTATGGCAGGAGCGTTCATCAAGGTAATCGTTTCGCTAGAGATAAATGTTGGTAAAAAATTGTTGTGTAAAGTCAGGAAGAGAAGCAGGTGAGAGAAAGGTGAGAAGATTATTAAGGCGGAGACAATATAAGCAGTGACCTACACCAACAGAAGAGATAGAGAGGATAACATGAGATCCCAGAGATGACACACACACACACACACACACACACACACACACACACACACACACACACACACACACACAAACTCAAGGTATACTCCTGCACGTCATCCTCTTAATCCCCCTCCTTCTCCTCCTCCTCCTCCTCCTCCTCGTCTTGCAGGAAAACGAGAACGAAAATATAATAGACGAGTCGAATGGAAGTTTATGTAAATGATTATATAATGCGCCTCTCAGCACTCGTTTTTATTGGGATGCGTTTGTAATGTTATTGTTGATGGATGCTAGTGTCGCGCGGCCTCGGCGGAGCGTGATGGGCCTGTCCGGGTGAAGGGGGACAGGGAGGAACAGGGGCAGGAGGGTAAGACGAAAGGGAGGAGCGTAAGAGTGAGACAAGGAAAGGGAAAAGCAGAGAATGAGTGGAACAGTGAGACGAACTAACAAGAGGAAACGGAGAAAGAGTTGATAAAAGAGATAAGTAAGCTTTGCGGCAGGAGGAGAAAGGGGAAGAGTGGGAAAGGGAGATGAATAAGTATGGAGGAATGGAAGAAAGTGCAAAATAGTGAGACGAGGAAGGCAGTGCATAATAGTGAGACGAGGAAGGCAGTGCATAACAGGGAGACGAGGAAGGAAGTGCATAAGAGTGAGACGAGGAAAACAGAGATACTGGATAATGGATACAAAAAATTACACAAGTTAGCATGAAGGCAGAAAGAGCGGGCTAAAGAATGACATATAGGGAGAAAAAGAGACAGGGAGAAAGGGAGAAATAGCAGAGCAGGGAGATAACAAAATGCAGGGAAAAGGGATATATATGAGTAGCTAAGAACCAAGGAGAAAATAAAGTGATAAAAACAGGGAGAAACAGACAACAGAGAAGCATAAAGGAGGAAGGAAACAGGAATAGGAGGGAAGACACGAAGAACAGCTGAAGGAGCATAAAAAAAGAGGAAGACCCGGGTAGGAGGGAAACAGGAAGGGATGGAAGCATGGCGCACTGGGTAAGGAAGGCAGGGTAAGGAGGCGGGCATGCATGCAGGAAGGAAGGAAGGAAGGAAGGCCAGTTAGTAGGATTTTCATGAGCTCAGAGTAACAGTGGCAGGGAAAAAGGAACAGAGAGGCACGGGCTTGGGGGAGGTGCTGGATGCTATGCTCATGAGACTTTGGTATAGGCCTTTCAATTTAGTAAGTCTCATTTAAGGACGAAATTTAGCAGTCCATTGGTGAAGGGAGGCAGTGGTGAAAGTGGAGGGCGTGCACGGTGATGGCAGTTTCAGGGGGAGTGAGCGCATTGGGTGTTGTGATGGCAGAGTTAGAGGGTGTGGGAGAGGGAAAGAGATGCAGGGATAGAAGGACGAGAGGGAGAAGGGGATGTAGGGAGAGTTTGGGCGAGGGATAAGGGTGAAGGAATGCGCAGGGTAGGGCACGGGCGTGTGAGGGAAAGAGTGGCAGGGATAGGAGACGAGAGGATAGGGAAGGGGTTGCAGGGAGAGCTTGGGCAAGGAATAAGGATGAAGGAAAAGACAAACAGATCAGGGACAAGGGTGGGAGAGGGAAGGAAGTTACAAGGTCAGGGGTATGAGAAGACGGTAGTGAAGCAGGGAGAGTATGGGCAAGAGTTCAGTGGGACGGATGGGCAGGGAAGGGACGGGAGACGGTAAGATACAAGATACATGGAAAGTTCGGGCAAGGGATGAGGGAGAAGGACGGACGGGGCAGGAGCAGCGTTGGGCAGGACTTTGCAATCGCGCCGGACCTGGAAGCGCGGTGGGCGAGTGACGGCCGGCGGTAATGACGTATTTCCGTGTGTCTGGTGCTGTTCCGAGCCAGGTAACCCGATAGACGTTAATTAACACAGGATGCAGACACTCATTTGCGAGGCAGGTGGTGTGCCAGAGCAATTACCACGCGCTGGAAAAATAAAACACGCCTACGTTTGTTTGTAAAGACGGAAAGACGAGTGTGTGTGTGAATACTTATTGGCGGTGAGTGGAAGGGACTCGTTTTTTTCTTATTTGCCATTGGAAGACGCCTGGAAAATAAAACACACACTCCTGCATATGTTTATAAAGACAGGAAAGCGTATGTGTGTGAATACTTATTGGTGATGGGTGCAAAGGACTCATTTTTTTCTTGTTTTCTTGTTGTTTTACCAGTGGAAGACGACTGGAAAAATAAAACCAAACAAAACACTCCCGTATATATGTTTGTAAAGACGGGAAAAAATCGTGTGTATGTGTGAATACTTATCCGAGGTGGGTGTACATGACTCGATTTAATCCTGTCTTTACCTGTGGAAGACGAGAGTGTTTGGCTGTGTGTTTGCGTATATGTGTGTGTGTATTAAAATCAAATCCTAATGGTGCTTCTCTAACATGCTAGAGAGAGACAGGAGGTGTTTGTGTGTGTCTGGATGTGAATAATTAACGTTATTGATGAATGTAAAGGGCTCATATTATTATTAGCTGTAATTGCGAAGGGATGATACTGTGATGGGCAGTGATGGATGCTGGTGTACAAATTATTATTATTATTATTATTATTATTATTATTATTATTATTATTATTATTATTATTATTATTATTATTATTATTATTATTATTATTATTATTATTGGTAGTATTAGTAGGTGGGCTCTGTCATTTTGTTGCTAGTTGAGTTGTTGTTGTTGTTGTTGTTGTTGTTGTTGTTGTTGTTGTTGTTGTTGTTGTTGTTGTTGTTGTTGTTGTTGTCAGATATTGTATTTATTAGGAAGTCGATTGTTCTTTTTCATTTTTAGTTGTGGTAGTGTTGGAGGTGGCGGATAGATTGTCTGTACAGTCCCAAGACCCCAGTTCGATTCCCCCTTCTTACCTTCAGCCAGGTGTGTGGGGGGGAGGGATGTGACTGTGCCTGCTGCCCCAGGTGATGCTCAGGTGGTGGGTTGGAGACTTACCTGGCGAAGAGAGGAGATTGAAATTTGCATAACAAGAGAGACCCTGGTGTGTATGTGAGAGTGAGACTGAGAGTGATAGTGAGTAAGAGTAAGAGAGAAAGGGTAAGGGGTACGAGTGAGGAAAGTGAAAGTGATAGTGAGAGTAAGAGTAAGAGGAAAGTGAGAGGAAGTGAGAGGGGGTAGGGGGAATGGGGGTATATAATTACACACACGTCGACAAGCGGACAGATAATAAAAGCAATAAGCTGGAATGTCTGGCGGCCTCGACGAGTCATGCGTTTCCCCATTTATTGTTCACCCACCAGCAGGCGAATTTATATGGTTCAATTAAGAAGGCCATTGCATATATATACTCTCTCTCTCTCTGGTAAATAAACGTGTCACTAAAGATTATTGTGATTGTGGATTGTATTTATTTAGCATCCGTCTCCCATTTTTTTTCTCTCTCTCTCTCTCTCTCTCTCTCTCTCTCTCTCCCATTGTTTATTCACACGTCTCTTTAAACAATCCCCATCCCACCTCTCGTCCGCTCGTGTGCTTCCCTTCCCTTCCCGGAACACTTCTCTTCCCTCCATCGCCGGCTCTCACTCCCAAACTCTCCCTTCCAATCCAACCTTTCTCTCCATTTTTTACCTCCGCGCCCTCCCGTACTCCCTCCTCTTCCTTCCGCTTTCCCTCCGTGCCATCCCCTCCGGCTATTGAAGAGGGGAAACTTGTGGCCTGAAAGAGAAGAACAGAAACGCATAGGGGAGGCGGTGTAATCTATTCACAAAGGGAGAGGGGGAGTCTGCAAGTGACCAGCGGCCTCAGGTACACGCCATGCTGCTCAACCTGCCTCGTCTACGGCCCCGTGGCGAGAGAGAGAGAGAGAGAGAGAGGGAGAGGGACAGAGAGACAGACAGACAGACAGGTAGATAAAGGCAAGGACATTAGTTGAACGCCCTTTGCCGTCCACGTAAGGCTCAAAGTACACCTATTCACCGTCGAGAGAGAGGGAGAGGGAGAGGGAGAGGGAGAGCGAGAGAGAGCACCAGGTACATATCCAGCCAGGTAGCAGGTGTACTCGCTTGATACAAAGATCAGGCGGGGGAAGTATATGTGATTACCGACCCCGCCGCCGCGCCCCGTAACTCCGGCCCGGCTCTCGTGATTAGCGGGGCAAAGCTGGACGCCATTTGAAATAGAAAGAAAATGGGCGGCGGGGTTTTGCGGGAGATGAAGAAGGGCGAGTAAATCTAAGTCCCTGTGATCACCTGGATGGCTGATGGACGGGCGCAGAAGGAAGCGCCGAGATAAATGACCCAGGGATTAGGACCACGGCTGTTTTTTGGCCGAGCCGTATTAGTTTTTGGTGATTACAGCGAGAGGGAGGGAGGGAGGGGAAGAGGGGGAGAGAGGGAGAGAGGGGAAGAGGAGGAGAGAGGGGAAGAGAGGGGGAGAGAGGGGAAGAGAGGGGGAGAGAGGGGAAGAGAGAGGAAGAGAGAGAGAGAGAGAGAGAGAGAGAGAGAGAGAGAGAGAGAGAGAGAGAGAGAGAGAGAGAGAGAGAGAGAGAGAGAGAGAGAGAGAGAGAGAGAGAGAGAGAGAGAGAGTTCTGTTTTAAAGATGAGAACACGTAATTGAAATAAAACAAAGCATGCGGGGAGGTTGAAGGTTGAAACTACGCCCTAAATGAAAATATAAAAAAGAACATTTAAATGGACAGTCAGACGTGACATCTTTTAAAAGGCTCTTGAACCCCCACGCACAAAAAAAAAAAACAGAATTTGATTTTTCAATATTCTATAATGTACAATGAAAAAAAAAATGTACTAGCCTAATTCTTTCAGACATCCTCAGAGTAACGCGTAAGATCAAGACTCAAATTTCTAGTCATGAAAGCCTACCGACACCACAGATCTAAAATTAACAAAGGAAAAAAGAAAAAAAAGAAAGGAGAAAAGAATAGGAAGGAAAAGGGAGTAAATCGGATAGCCTACCTGGGCTCAAGCAACACAGGTGAGGTGAGGTGAGGGAGGTTAGAGTAACGTTAGTATACAGACAGACAGACAGACACAGGTGAACCCCAACCCAGTCTTGAACCTCAGTCGGGCTAGGTTGGTGACAGTCAGAGGAGGAGGAACTTTTTACTCCTGCAGAGGCGAGTCAGAGCGAACTCCGAAGGGGATTAAGCTTAAGAGGCTTGGCAGGGCGAGGGACAGACTTGGGCGAGAGGGGGCGAGACGAAGGACGGAGGGAAAGCCGCAAGGAAACTGAAAATGAAAGGAAGCTGAGTCAAACTGGGCCTTCCCTCACGTGTGTTCAAAGGAGGATGTGACGTTCATGTTCCCAGGGTATTAAGGCGCAAATTTACACCAAAACAATAGGGAGGTAAATGCTAGGAGATACACGGCGTAAATTTGTGTTGGGAGTAAGAACGAGATGCCAAGGAATGAAGGGAGAGAAGGAAAGATCAAGAGCAAAGAAAGAGAGTTGAAAGAGAGGGCGAGTCTTTGATGGCTTAGTGTAGCTTAGGCGCTTTCTATGCCTTCTGGTGACACTCTGGGACGGAATTAAGAACCTCCACTTTTACCTGGTCGCTCCCCAACACCTTGCCGCTTACCTTCGCCTCCTCTCGTTCTCTTTCGTCCTCGCAGCTTCCCATCTTCATCTAGACTTTAGCATCTCTCTCAGCCTTCCCTATTTTTCTTCTTTTTTTCACACATTCTCTTCTCTTCCTCCTCCTCCTTTTTATATTACTTCTCCTTCATCTCTTCTATATCATTTTCACTTCATATTTTTTTAATATCTTTCTCCTCACTTTCTATCTCTATCTCTGTTTGCTTTTCGTAATAATTTTGACTCTTTGAAGCGGAGAGAGAGAGAGAGAGAGAGAGAGAGAGAGAGAGAGAGAGAGAGAGAGAGAGAGAGAGAGAGAGAGAGAGAGAGAGAGAGAGAGAGAGAGAGAGAGAGAGAGAGAGAGAGAGAGAGAGAGAGAGAGAGAGAGAGAGAGAGAGAGATTATATAGATAATTCATTTGGATTCGGATTTAGTTGAATTACTTTTCATAATTGTAATCTGAAAGGGATCGTAACGCATAAAAAAATATGCTTTTAAAATTAGTTGATATAATTTATGTACTATTAATATTTGGATAGTAAACGCACACACACACACACACACACACACACACACACACACACACTCACGAACACACTCATTATACATACATGAATAATATGATTTTTTCATATATTCAGAGGACGTTTTATATTCTTTTGATGGTAAACTGTTCTTTAATGCGGCGATTGAATTATTGCTGTGATGGACGACGCCCCCTTCCCCTCTCGCCCCCCTTCACCCCCCATTCAGCACCTCCCTTTCGCCCCCCTTTCGCCCCCCCTTTCACCCCCCATCCGTGGTGTGAAGGCAGCGTTTGAAGGTTTGTTCCGCCCGCTGATCATTTTCGTGATTTTGGTGTTGTTTTCAGGCCTATTCACGCACTTTGTGGGTGGCTAATTGTTTGGAAAATGCAGATAGCCCCCCCCCCCCCCCTCTGCACACATATACACATACACACACTAACGTAGACACACACAGTAACGTTAGGAAATTTGACCGACGTATAATTAGTATTCATTAAGTTATGCGGCTAGTGTGGTATTTTAATTTCATTCTTTGGGACGGAGTTAGCAAGAACCAGTGGCTTTTCATGGTTAATTAAGTCTACACGTTAACACACTAATACTAACACACACACTAACACGCAGGATTAAGCACACAAACTTACTCCCTCACATTGCCTCACCTGTCCTCTAATTAATATACCTGCAACATAATCTCAAACTTCATATTTTCTTATTATGCCCAAGGTGTTTAAGCATCGCAGGTGTATAGTGGAGGGTGCGAGGCAAGGATCAAGGAGAGACACTGTTGCATAAAGCCTAAAGGGAGAGATGAGTGGAAGGAGAAGTGAGAAGTGGAGGTAAAAAGGTCTAGAGTGGAGAGGTGTTGAGAAGTAGGGGAAGAGAAGCGGTAAGTGGAGTCTAAGTGGGTAGAGAAGAGGTAGAGAAGGGGAGTGAAGAGCATAGGAGCCAGGTGTGAAAATGCCCATTAATATTTACCTTTTTACCCGGAGGAAAGGTATCATCTGGAGAGTAAGTACAGCCTAATAGTTACATAATCAGGGGTAAAATGCGAGGTATAATTAAGAATGTCACAAGACTGGTTTTTTTTTTTTTTTTTTTTTTACATTGTAGCCTATTGTGCCGGTAGGTACCATCCTGATACCAGCCTTTCCAGGTCCTGATGGTCGGTTATGGACAGTTATAGTGGCGCCATCTTATGCATTGGCTCATGCTGCCCTCAAGAAGTATATCCACAGGCTGCCCATAGATCCTAGAATCTAGAGTCTACAAATGTGGAAAGGTCTTCTGACAAATGTGGTAGTTTTTTAAGCCACTCGGCGGTGGCTGAAAAATCCCAGCTTGGTGGCACCGGCGGATTGAAATGTCCTCCTGAACACGAGGCCGTTACTTTGACGACTCAGCCACCGTTTCCCATAGCAAGTAATACCATCCTGATACCAGCCTTACCATTGGACTGAAGGCGTATGGACAGTTATTGAAATGTAATCTCATATGCTTGGCTCACGAGCAATGTATATCCACAGGCTGCCCAGAAATACTAACACAAACTCTACGAAAGCTCTGACAATGTTTGAGGTGTGAAGTGGAAATGTTTAAGAATATGACGAGCAATGTTTGAGGTATGAAGTGGAAATGTTTAAGAATATGACGAGCAATGTTTGAGGTATGAAGTGGAAATGTTTAAGAATATGACGAGCAATGTTTGAGGTGTGAAGTGGAAATGTTTAAGAATATGACGAGCAATGTTTGAGGTGTGAAGAGGAAATGTTTGAGAATATGACGAGCAATGTTTGAGGTGTGAAGTGGAAATGTTTAAGAATATGACGAGCAATGTTTGAGGTATGAAGTGGAAATGTTTAAGAATATGACGAGCAATGTTTGAGGTATGAAGTGGAAATGTTTAAGAATATGACGTTGCCTGTTGCGCCGGAAGTGGAATGTTCCTGGTGGGGCCTGATGGTCGGCCCAATGTTTCTGAGGTGTGAAGTGGAAATGTTTAAGAATATGACGAGCAATGTTTGAGGTGCAAGAGGAAATGTTTGAGAATATGACGAGCAATGTTTGAGGTGATGTGGAAATGTTCTAAGAATAGACGGCTAGAGTGTATGTAGTGGTCTTCAAGACTTAAGAATATGACGAGTGATGTTTGAGGTAAGCCAGGAGGTGACTGAGAATATGACGAGCAATGTTTGAGGTATGAAGAGGAAATGTTTAAGAATATGACGAGCAATGTTTGAGGTATGGGTTGCAGTGTTTGAGAATATGGAGTGTAATGTTTGAGAATATGAAGTATAAATCCCACAACCTCTACGAAAGCCTTATCTAATGTGGGTGTATGAGCTCCGAAATGTTTGGAAATAGAGTAAAAGAAACACAAACAATAAAGAGAACTATATGGAACGGAACACAGAATATATGCCACGAAATATCTGAGAATAGAGTACATACATGCAGCCTGAGACCCAAGGTACGAGGCCTGCTTAGGGGTGTCACAGGGCGCTGCGTGAAGCTGCCTGCACGCCTCATCATGGGCAGGGTGACTGTCCACAGGCGCCCCTGGGCCACACACAGGGATTGAGGCGTCCGCTGCGGATCTCCTCTGACGCGGCGACTGAGCCCTCTCGTCCGTCACGCCGCCACCATTTGTTATGCTGCCCCGGCCACACACACACACACACACAGTAAATCCGCCTGTCTACCTCCCCTCAGCCCTTTGCCTCTACTGTATGACACGTATGTATTCTGCACGCACACACCTCCTCTTCTTCCGCCTCGGTGTTCTTGTCCCACTCATCTCAACTCATCTTTCTTCCTCATCTCATCTTCCTCATCTCAACTCATCTCCCTCATCTCCTTCACTCATGTTATCTCACTAATTTTCCTCACTCATTCTCCTAGTTCCCGCGTCTTCCTCCTCCTTCTCCCTCCTTCGTCTCCCTTCCCTCACCTCCTCCCTAATATTCCTTCCTTCATCTCGATCACTCATTTCCCACTCTCATCTCCCTTTTTCACCACTGACGCATCTCATCTGTCCCTTATCACATCTCCCTTCCTCATCTCCCTTCCTTCATCTCATTTCTCACCACCTCCCTCACTCGTCTACCTTCTTCTTATCTCATAACCTCATCTCTCACTTATTACTCTGACTCTCCCTGACCTCTGACTCCCTAATTTCCTCTGAGCTTCCTTTCACTTTCCCTGACTCCCACGCTAACCTCTTTTAGCTCATTCTGATCTCCTTTTCTCTTGTCTCCTTTTCTTTATTCACATTAACTTCCTCTCCCTTACTTCCTCCTCCTTACTCCCATGACTCGACTCTCACGTTACTCTCCCTCTCTTCCTCACTTTTAAGTTACATTACAATCCCCTGACCTCCATGACTCCCCACCTCCCTTTATCCTCCTCCCTTCTCTTCTCTCTCTCTCTTATTTTACGTCTTCCACGTGACATGCGAACAAAGGTAACAATGCTAACTCGTTCTTTTTATGTCTCAAACGCTAATCTCCTTTTGACGTGCATGCTGTATATTTTTTCCTATTTAATTACATGAGTTAAGCCACCGGGAAGGGAAGGGTACTACTCTCTCTCTCTCTCTCTCTCTCTCTTTGTCACGGTAACATAATTTTTCAGGTGTATCGCATTACCTGGCGCGAAGGTGAGGTGGCTGGCGAGTTGTTATTGCCAGGTGTAGGCAGCCACGCATACCAATTCTTCTATTTATGGCTAGTGAGTGCTTTATGCTTCTTTATTAATCAATCCTCCTCCCTCTCCCCCTCCTCCTTCTCCTTGTGGGTAGTGGGCGGCTATTGTACTGCGCATGCGTGTTGTGTCAGGTCATGGTTAGTGGTCTTTAAATGGTGTAGCTAGTGAAGTGGTGCTTGGGTCATTCTGAGGTTCCGTTGAGACTGGGTTGTTTGGTGTTTGGGTCTGAAGTCGTCGGGTAAAGGGTCTGTGGGTCTGTTTATGTGGCTGTGGTGGCGTGTGCTTGAGTTTGTGGCTGTGGTTGCATATGGTTGGGTTGATGAGGCTCGGTGTTTCGCTGTGAGTCTGCTGCGTTCGTGAGTTGTGGTGGCGTGTGGTTGAGTCTGTGGCTGTGGTTTGGTCCATAAGGGTGCTGCAGGGCTGTTCATGGCGGTGTTTCCTCAAAGGTCAGGTGTTCGAAGCTGGCCTCATGATTTAGTTAGCGATGTTTCATTTCATTAGCGGACTAGAGCGTGACGGCGGCGGCGGAGCGTGGCTGTGCTTGATGTGGTGGTGGTACTGCTGAAAGAGTTGAGCGTGCCTGCCAAACGCCACCTCACGCACAACTAGCCCAACGGTTCTCCAGCACTGAACTACCTAATACACTACATGACGGTTTGGTATTGATAGTTCTGCTTTGTTATGAAATGAACAGAACGATCGAATGGTTGTTTCAGATGGTTCACAAGGCGGAGGGAGGGAGGGCTGCCGGGGTCCGTGCGCGGTGTTGCTGCCTCTCCGATATCCCTGAGCGATGGATGGTAAATATGGTGCCTGGACGTTGCCGTGGCTCCCGGGAACACGACGATGCGAAGGAGAACAAAAACACGCCTCGGATGACCGGAGGATGCGCAGAGAACGTCGATGATGTGGAGTGTTACGGCGGCAGGGAGTTGGCGAGGTGGCGGCTCCGGCAACTCCGCGCGAGTGCCTATCGCTGACGCCACTTGCTGTAGATTTATCACTAGTGTTGTGTCGGCAGTGTTGGCGAGCGGACGTAAGCTCTCTCACTCCGTGTCGTACACTGTGTGGTATCTCCCCTATAGGACTACAGTGTTGTGATTGCTGCGGGACGTTACTCAGACCACAGTAACTAGTCACCGTGTCGAGTGTGCTTTTTTTTTTTTTTACCCTCAACGAATTTGGGCGCCCACGAGATGTTCGGCCGCCGCTGTAGGATTTCAGAGAGGTTAATTGGATCATCTTAGCAGGGGTCAAGCGGAGGCAAGCGACCCCTCCCTGCTGTGTGCGTGTGCTCGTGTGCCGACAGTTTTCTGCGTCAACAAGGTAGGCAGAGTTACCATCCTTACCTTCGTCACCATCAGGGGCGTGTTCGTCACCATCCTCACCTTCACGTTACCATCAGGGGCGTGTTCGTCACCATCCTCACCTTCACGTCACCATCAGGGGCGTGTTCGTCACCCTCACGCCTATCACCACACACCTAACCTAACATAACTTATCGTGAGCCAGTTTTAGTCCAATACAGCAAGTTTGTAAGCTCTCCAACCAAAAACAAAATACTACGAAAATTCCTTGTTTAGTGTTTAGCGTTGATATAAAAAGAAGGAAACTTTAGAAAACCACACAGGGTATCACTCCAGTATTTGTTACTGAGTAGAAATAACGGATCATTGTGGAGAATATAGTTTGGTTTGGGCGCTTACAAGGACTGTGATGAACTGTCGAACTGGCCCTATACACACACACACACACACACACACACAGCACGCGACTTCCTTCTCGTTCGTCCTCCTTTTTCTCGTTTCTCGTGAGGTGTTAGCAGGTGAGGGCGGAGGGCAGGGAAGCCATGAGGTGGAGGAGGAAGACAGGAGGTGCTCGTGAGGTGGTGAGGGGAAGGAAGGAGGCCGGAGGGCGGGAACGAAGGGAAGATGAGAGAAGGGAAAAGAGAAGTGCGGTAGTTGGGAGGTTGGTGAGATGGGTTTGTTGGGCTGACTTGGTTTGTGTTAGGAGTCATGTCATGGGATTGGTGAGCCTTGGATAGTGATTAGGGAGTCATGTCAGGGTGGTGGTGGACCTTGGCTAATGTTATAGGGAGTCATGTCAGGGGTTGATGAGCCTTAGATAGCGTCATAGGGAGTTATGTCAAGGTTTGGTGAGCCATGGATAGAGTCAGGAGAGTCATGTCAGAGGTTGGTGAGTCTTGAATAATGCTATAGGGAGTCATTTCTGGGATTGGTGAGCTTTGAATAGTGTTATAGTCATGTCGTGGGGTTGGTGAGCTTTGGATAATGATAAGGACTCATTTCAAGGGTTAGTGAGACTTAGATAACGTTAGCAAGTCATGTTAGGGGATTGGTGAGCCATAGATAGATAGCGTCAGAATTGGTAATGTCAGGGTTTGGTGACGTGTGGTTAGGCGCTCACGTTCACCTTTCATGTTCCTGCGTTAGATCGTGTATGTAGGTTGAGGTGACCCTAACGTCCGGTTATGAAATTTGCTGGTCTAGGCTTTAGTATGAGTCGGTTTGTTTGAGGTCTGGTGTATTAAACTTTGTGTTGATGTAGGTTTAAGTGACGAGTTAGGTTCAATGAATATAACCGGTTGTGATTTTTTTTTTTGTATATCTGGATTGCGAAAGTCACGTTGTCGATAGCGGGTAACATTTTTTCTCTTATGAGGTGGTTAATGCTGATGATGTTGGCTTAAGTGACACGAAGTTTGTCTAGATTTAGTATAACCAGTTTTGTTAAAGGAGGTGGATTGTTGAACTCACTCCGTCACGTCTAGAGCGTTAAACTTTAGTGCCTTATGATATTAATGTTGGTGGAAATAACGCGAGCTGGAGTGTCATTCAGTATTGTAAGCGACTGTTCCTCTACATGTTAGTTGGTTGGTTGTAATTGTGGCGTGTGTGGGTGTTATACATGTTGGTTTCGTGGTATGTTGATGTTAGCGTGTCAGAATAGTCGTAGGGTCGTAATAAGCTCTTGTGAATTATTAGATATATTGTGAGTTTTGGTTTTGACAAGTGGTGTCTTATATAATGTGGGTTTCAAAGTATGTTGATGTTGAAATATGTGGCTGAGCAGTCGTAGGTTTGGAATAAGAGGTTGTGAACTAGTGTCTGAGTCGGTTCGAGTCAGGTGGTTCGTTTTTACGGGCTAGTTTTATGTATTTCGACTTGTGGTGTTTCATATATGTGGGTTTCACAGTATATTGATGTTGGAGTATGTGGCAGGGCAGGCAGTCGAAGTTTTACAATAAGTGTGTGAACTAGATTGTTTGAGTTGTTTCGAGTTGGGTGGTTCGTTTTTTGCGAGATAATGGTTTATGTTTTGGTGTGGTGAGGTGTGTCTTGTGCCAGTTTCATAGTGTGTTGACGCTGGGATGTGGGAGAATAGTCTAACGGTTGCAAAATAAGCTGCTGCAAACTAATTTACCGAGTTGATTCGAGACAGGTGGTTCGTTTTGCGAGTTGGGTTTATGAATTCCGACTCAAGAAAGCCTACCGGTGTTACAGGCTTCGACGTAAGAAAAGAAGAAAATCTCAGAGCTGTGTTGTATTCGTTCAGGCTGGCTTCATTTCCTATTATAAACGGCTTTGAAATAGCGTGTTTGAGCCTCCAGCGTCAAGTGAAGAATATAATTATCTTTTCTGCTTGGTTAGGTGGTGCTAGTTAAGCTTGCAGTGAGAATGTGAAACGTGATACCGCCGCTGTTAAGATTTGTATCAGACCAGTCATCACCCTCCCAAGCACACCACACCACACGCTACATCCTTCCTCTCGCCTCCACTGTGCCTTGTCATCACTATCAATGTCTCATGACCTCAGCACATCCACCCTCAGTTATGATAGGAAATACACGTCACCTTAGTCACTTCTCAGCACTGACATGGCCACAGTAACAGGGTGGCAGAATCACCATCATCTGTGTCTCACCCCTCATTATCACCTGTTTCATCACCATCACCACAGTCATCAATCACCACACCAGTGTCTCACCATACGTCATTATCACAAGTGCCACATCTCGCCATCACCAGTGTCACCTTTACCTCTATCATTAGTCATGTCAACATAGCAGTGACATGTTCACCTCACCATCACCAGGGCTTGTCATTTTGCCATTACAGTGTAAGGCAGCGTTCCCGCCAGCGTCTCGCGGTCCTCATGATATTGCCATAAGCAGATCACTGTCACTCGACTCATTCTCACATTATCACCATCACCACCACTCCTGTTGCTAAGTCACCATCACTAGCACACATTTTCACATGGTCGCAGTGTCTCCTCGTCTCCATAACTAGCTAAGTCACTATCCCCCGTGCAAGTCACCTACCCATTACACTTCCATTCATCTCCACTAAAAGTTGCAGTCATACCACCACAGATAGTTAGTCCTCAGTGTCTCAGATCTTCGTGTGTGCGGTTAGGAGCGCCACGGAGAGGAGTCTGTGTCTGGGTGAGGGAGTGAGTCAGTTACCGGGCGACGGCGTGGCAGGTTTAGTGTTTCCTTGCATCTGTGTCCTAAACTTTGAAAACCAATATCGGTCTTGCGAGAACTTAAAAGACACGCAGACTCTGGAAAAAAGAGGAAGAAAACAGAGATACGGGGCTGATTTTCCTTCCTCGGAGTGAAGAATGAGTATTGCCCTGCCACGGGTTTGCCTTTAAGTGATCTAACCCTCTGATAATTTAGTCCTGCAAGGGGCCATGTTTTTAAACATTTCTGAGCCCAAACACACACATTTGATAGGCTTTCGTAGGAGTTGTAGGCATTTCCAGGGGTAGTTTTATGACCCTGGTAGTAGGTTGACCATTCTTCTGCACCACAAACGTAAAGAAAACACTCATTCGAACCCGATTTTTGGCCTTTGGAAATAGTTGATGTGAGAGGTGAAAACACAATTTGAGAAGGCTTTCGTAGGAACTGTAGTCATTTCCACGGGTAGTTTTATGACCCTGGTAGTAGGTTGACCATTCTTCTGCACCACGAACGTCATAAAGCACTCATTAGAATCCGACTCATCACTTTTTTGGCCTTTGAAAATAGATGACGTGGGAGGTGGAAGCACGCAGATTGACAAGGCTTTCGTAGGAGCTGCAGGCATTTCCAGGGGTAGTTTTATGACCCTGGTAGTAGGTTGACCATTCTTCTGTAACACGAACGTGAAAAAAACACTTATTTTAACCCGACTCATCACCTTTTTGGCGTTTGGAAACTGTTGACGTGAGAGGCGGAAACGTCTGAGTAGATGTACCAACCCCCACAACCCTAGTTCTGGCGTGGTGGCATTCCCTGTGTCTGTGTGTGTGTGTGTGTGTGTGTGTGTTTGAAGGAAGTGTGACGCAGCTCCGCTAATCGAGGCGATGCTGCGGTGATAACTATCGAGGAAGATGTCTGTAAAGTAAACAAAACTCCGCCGCACACGTTCCACAGGGCAGCGTTTCTCTTTCATTTGGTTTGGCTCGCCGTGGGAACAAATTATTAGCATTAGGTTTGATGCGGACGTGACCTGGAACAGCATTAATATCGACGATTTCGCGGAACGTAAACGGCATGCATCTGGCTTAGCCCCCAAAAGCGTTACAAAAGCAGATTAAAACGAAACTTAATTGTGCTGCGTGGTGGCTGGTGGTGTGTGTGTGTGTGTGTCGAGGTGGAAGGATATATTACGGCGCTGTCTTGTGTGCTGATGATCCCTCGGTGTGTGTGTGTGTGTGTGTGTGTGTGTGTGTGTCGAAGCGTTGACTCGGTGCTGACGTGATGAAGTGCCCCCACATCTTTCCTCTCTTTCCTCTCCTCCTCCTCCTCCTCCTCCTCCTCCTCATCTCACTCTGTATTACTCTCCTTATCCGTCCTCCTCCTCTTCATGTCACTCATTTCGCGTCTCTCTCTCTCTCTCTCTCTCTCTCTCTCTCTCTCTCTCTCTCTCTCTCGTCCTTTTAAACTCCCCCTCTTCCTCTCCCTCTCTCTGTCTCCCTCTTCCTCCCTCACCTCTTTTCTCCTTCCCCTTCTTTAATTTCCTCCCTCCCGCCTCTTCTCTTCCTCTTCTCGTCCTTTCTCCCTCTAACCTCCTTTCTCCCTCGTCCTCTCCCTCTGCACTTTCCCTATCTCGCTTATCCATCCTCTCACCTCCCTTATCCCTCATCCTCTCCTTCTCCTCCCTCTCTCCTCCTCCTCACCTCTTCTCCTTAACTCGTCCTTTCTTCCTCTCCTCCTCTCCTTAGCAGGCTTAGCTCGTCCTTTCCTCTTCTCCTTTCTCCCCTCCTTCCCTCTTTCTCCCTCTCACCATTCTTCCTCTCCCTCGCCTTTCCTCCTCCTCGCCTCTTCTCCTTAACTCGTCCTGCTCACAAGGGAGATGCGGGATCGATTTGTCTGGCACCTTGCATAATGACTCTCCTAAGTGAGTTACTCCCATTAGCACGCCACTCATTTGCATTGTTTATGTAATTTTTGAGACTTAATTATCACTCCCTACATGTCTCGCCAGGAGGTAATTTGCATCGAATGTATATAATTTGCAACACTTTACGCCGCGTGGTCTTTAAAGACCCCAACCACCTTCAATCACTCAGTACATGGCTACCTACCTGCCTTTACTTCCCCTGTGTTACGTCTTGCTGGTAAAGGTGTGTGTTGTATTAATTAAGCACCTGTGGTAGTATTGTGCACCTGGATATGATGAATAGGAACATTGCAGTCAGAAAAAAAAAAATTGTGGGTGGTGAAAATTAAAGTGAAAATGGGAGGGTGGCTTTAGGATATGAAAAGGTTAAGAGTGGGAGGGATGAAGAAGAGGAGGAGGCGGCGGCGGCAAGTGGAAGGGCGCCCCAAGGGAAAGCTACGTTAGATGGATGGAGAGCAGGAAGGCGTGTCGAGGAGCAGGGGTGCGAAGGGCAAGGGTTGGAGGCACGTCGAGACGGTACGGCGGTGCAGCCGGTACAGGGGGGGGGGGGGGGGGTGATGGTGCAGGGTGTGAAGGTGGTACAATGTGGGACAGTGCAGTCTTGAGGGGGTGACGGTACAGTGTGTGAGGGTGATCATGGTCCAGTGGTGGTACATTAGGGATGGTACAGTGGTGTGATAGTGTTAATGGTGGTGCAGTTCGAGGGTAAAGATTAGGCTTTGGTGTAAAGATTGATGGTACAGTACTGTGGGAATGATGGTACAGTGTTATGGTGACGTACAGTGTTGATTGATGGTAGTGTTGTGTGGTTAATGGTACAGTATTTTGAGGGTGATCATTGTACACTAGTTTTACAATGATGGTGCACTGTTGTGGTGGTGACGGTACACTACTGCTGCTCTGATGGTACCCTTACGTGTTAGAAGCGGTGGATTGCTCAGTTCCAGGCCGGTGTTCTGCCAGACGTGTCGTGTAAGAAGACCGTTTCGTGTCTTGAGAAGAAGGGCAGTCAAGTTGTGTTGCTCATAAGGAGATGTTGCAGGTGAAGTATCAACATGGTTTGTGTTGTGTTGAAGATATAGCCAATGTTGTGGAGATGCTAGACACAAACTCATTGTCAGTATTGTCACGTTTCAGGAATAAGTGTAAATAGTGTTGCTGAAAGACTTAATACTGATATAGGTAACAGTACTACGATGTCATGATAGGCAGTATAATGGTGCCATGACCTAATGCACTGTATAATGATGCACCAGGATTCCTACTGTGGCCTTAGGATCTTATAGTGTTCTGGTTGTAGCGACGTGTTCCGATAATGACCGCTCCCCAAAAATCGTGCTCTGGTGATAGATAGTATAATGATGCCGCGACCTAGTAGTAGTGCCTGCATTATAATGACGTTAAGATCCCAGTATAGTGTGATGGTGGTACTGCAGACGGGGGCAGCGAAGTCAGCGAGGTGCGTTTCCATAATGTGTTCGAACCCAAGTATGTGTCAGGGTGATACAGACAGGATAAAGGTACCGTGGCCAAGGGTAGTGCCGTGACAGTGTACCAGACTCCCTACAGTGGCTTTCGGATCTTGGTATAGTGTTATGGTGGTATACAGTGTAGAGGCATAGCAAAGTCAGCGAGGTGTGTTCCCATAATGACTTCGAACCCCAAAAGACAGGATAAAGATACCGTGGCCTAGAGTAGTTCCCTCATATATGTGTGCCGGACTCTTTACGGTAGCGTTAGGAACTTAATGCATCGTTATACCCGTAGCGCAGAGGCGGCAGCGAAGTCAGCGAGGTGTGTTCCCATAATGACTTCGCCCCCGAAAGCTCCACCGCCACTTGCCCGACAATCGATGGCTAATTGTCGCGCGGGTACATCGGGAAGAAATGTTTACTGTGCCTGACGCCGGGCCGTGTTTTCAAGCCCCGGATGAAGCGGCGTTAATCCCTCCCCGCACGGCAGCCTTTGTTGTGCATGTTTGTGATGCTGCCCAGGGTCGAAGGGGGGTCGGGGGAATTGGGGGGTAGGGGGAAGGCAAGACGCTCACCTGGCTGGCTCACTGGCTCACCTGGCTCGCCCTCTAATTAGCGGCTCAGGTGACTGATCAAGGATGGTGCTATTTTTTGTTTCTTGTCTCGTGTGGGATACTTAATTTTTTCTTTTTATGTACAGTTAGGTGATATTCTGAATGTCTTAAGATGCTTTTGTTTTCGTCTTGTATGGTGTCCTTTTGTTTTTATATTTACATTTAGTTAATATTCTAAGTGTCCTAAGATGCGTTTTTTTCTGATGTTGGACATTTTTTCTCTTTGTATAATCGGTTAATATTTAGAATGTCTTACGATGCGTTTTTAAGTCTCATATGGGAACTTTTTTTTCTTTTGTACATTTATTTGATATTGTAAATGTCCTAAGATGCTGTTTTATTCCATATGAGATTCGTTTTTCTTCCATGTAATGTTAGTTAATATTATAAATGTATTCATATGCGTTTTCCCTTTCGCTTGCGTGAAGTTCTTTTTTTCCTTTTCCTTTCTCGTATGTTCTGTTATTTAATATTCTGTTCTAAGACGCGTTACAAAGAATCACCTTTTAACTTATTGCCTAGTTCATTACCTGATTCACAGCTAATGTGTCATGATCAGGGCGAGGTGTTAATGTTTTTGCCTCATGCATGTCAGTATGAACTAGTTTTTTTCATGTGTATCATTAGAGAATATTCTGATTTCCCGGTGTTTTAATAATTACACGAAATGAATGACCTTCCACGTGTAACCTAATTAGTTTTAGCTTATTATTACCTGGATTTTGCACACTAACCATTTCTTGTATGTATCAGGAGTGGATATCGTGGTTTTCCTACTGTATATCACCACCACCACCACCATCACCGTCACCACTACGCCATCACCACTACACCACCGCCATCACTACTACACCACCGCCATCACCACCATCACCACTACACCACCGCCATCACCACTACACCACCGCCATCACCACTACACCACCACCATCACCATCACCGCCAGCACCAACAGCATACATATTTTCCTACGGTTTATCATCATCACCACCACCATCGCCACCACCACCACCATCACACCCAACAGCATATTTTCCTCCTGCCTACGACTTGAACTCTTTCAAGAGGAGGGTATCAGGACATCTCTCCTTTCGTATTTGACCTTGCTTTCGGCCACCTCTTTTGTTTCTTTTTAGGAGCAGCGAGTAGCGGGCTTTTTTTTTATTGTTTTCTTTTTTTGTGTGCCCTTGAGCTGCCTCCTTTGTTGTAAAAAAAAAAAAAAATCATCACTACACCACCACCACCACCACCGTCATCACCACCACCCCACATGTTTTTTTCTTACTCCACGGTAGGACTCCCCTTTAATAATTACCTACTGCGTCACCTGAAAAGGCAAGGAAGAGCATTATTTTGTTTATTAATGCGTGTGATGCTGGAAGTGAGGCTTGATTTTGTAATATCCAAACGAGAGTCAAGATGATACGTTATTCAGCTCCGCCGGTAAGGTAATTCTCCTGATGATTCTCCTTCACTCTCTAGGCAGGTGACGGGTCGATACTTTCTGTTTTGTAGCATAAGCGGATTTACTGAGTTTATTAAGGGTGTGTGAGCTTAGTGAAGGAGTGCTGTTAGTGCCCTCCGATGAGACATGTCGTGATTTACCTGTGCGTCATCAAATCCAGGTGAGGTGTTATCGAAAGTGATTTTTTTTTTTTTTTAAGTATGATTAATAAGAGTTGTTGGTGAACTACATGTAGGTTTGGGTCATTTAACGATGCGAGGATTTAATGCATTGACTGAAGGCTCATTTAATTAATTAGAAAGTGTAAATAGCATTAAACCCCCCCCAAAAAATATATGTATATACCTGGTGTTTGAGAATTAATGCTATATATTGCCTGGAGTGTCTATTATTATTATTATTATTATTATTATTATTATTATTATTATTATTATTATTATTATTATTATAATATTATTACTTAAATCACCTATTAAAGTCAATGGCTCTTTTCTGTCTGTTCCCTTCCTCGGTCAAATTCCTATCACTTTCCTGTCTGTTTATTTCCTCTGTCAAGTTCCAAGCCTCTTCTATCTGCTCCTTTCTTCTGGCGAATTCGATGCCCATGTCCTTTGTCAAAATTGTATGCCTCTTTCCTCTGTCAATTTCTATGCCTTATATATGTCAAATCTCATGCCTTTTATCTCTGTCAAAATCTATGCCTCTTTCCTCTGTCAAATGTTATGCCTTTTACCTGTCAAATTCCATGCCTCTTCTCCCGTCTGTTCCTCTACTCTGTCCAGTTCCTCGCCCCACCGCCTAGTTCCTGCCCCCCTTCTGCGTCCCTGCCTCACCCTGCCGCGGAAGGGCCTGCCTGACTCACCATGCCGGCGGTGCGGGAACAACACGCCTTTACATCATTGTTAATTAAAAAGTTTTCATAGTTTTCACGTCGTAATTATTGCGTAAAAAATATTCTGGCAACGTACCTACGTGTTTAATTTTTCGTGCGTACCTTGTTGTTCGGGGCCGACCATGAATTCTTGAAACCATTAATTGCATGTTTTTTCATCCGTTCATAAAAGTCTGGAAATCTGGGATGCGGGGACAATGGTGCTTCCTCCTTTGACGAGAGAGAGAGAGAGAGAGAGAGAGAGAGAGAGAGAGAGAGAGAGAGAGAGAGAGAGAGAGAGAGACGGGCCATCATTCGTATTGGGATTTAATTAAGAGGACTTACTTGAAATAGACCAGCACGGGAAGGCGATATTAGAGCATCAGCAACAACAACAACAACAACAACAACGACAACTTTCACTTCCACAACCAAAGACGAGAAGAGAAAGAAGAAGGGAACAAGAATAAGGAAAAAGAAAAAGGGAACAGGAAAAAGAAAACGGGAATAAGTACATGGAGAAAAATAAAGGAAGAAAAACAAGGACACGAAAAAAAAATAAAGAAAACACAAACATGGAGACAAAAAAAAAAAATACCGATGAATATGGAGAGAGAGAGAGAGAGAGAGAGAGAGAGAGAGAGAGAGAGAGAGAGAGAGAGAAAGCAGAAAACACAGTAAACACAGTAAACAATGACTTTTACCCTGACTAAAATTATTTGGCTTCATTTCTTAGGTCCATAAAGGGGGAAGGGGTCAGACACGTCGTAAACATTAATTGGACGCACCTGTGATTACTGTCAGACAGGTAACAGTAGATGGAGGCGGGAAGGGGGGGGGGGAGGTTTCGATTTCTTTGCTACCGATTATGTTCAAGATGCTTACTAGAAAACCCACACACCGTTAATAAAGAACTAGAGAACATAATGGAGTTTCTTGGGGATATAGACTAACTTTTTTTTTACAGCAGAGGAAGCTGCTCAAGGGCAAAAAAAGGGAAACTCGTGAAAAAAAAGCCCGTTACTCACTGCTCCTATAAAAACGTTCAGAGGTTTGGCCGAAAGATGGGTCAATTTCGGGAAGAAAGGTGTCCTGATACCCTCCTCTTGAAAGGTTCAAGTCGTAGACAGGAGGAAATACAGATGAAGGTAGATGGTGGTCAATACTATCTGTTTATCTCTATCTATCTATCTATCTGTCTTTCTCCGTGTCATCGATAAATTTCTAAACGCACATCTTCTTTTTCAGCTTCAAACTCGCCGTGAAATCCCTTGCTCAGGTAGCTACACACGTATTAATAATTAGGCACCACACAGGTATTTACTTACTCGTTTTTAGCTCCCAGGTGCATTGACTCGTATACTCGCGGACTCAATCTCGCTCTCGTTATAGTTGCATTACGAGAGCGGTCCGTGAGGCTTGAATTCAGCTCCTAACTATATTTGTCTCGCTGCAACGGGCCATTCGGTAATTTATTCAGTCACTGGCCCACTCACTCTGCTGTGAAAATGGCTGCAACCTTTTATCTCGCTCTCTTTACTTATATTTTTTTTAACAACGTGTCTTTCTCCGTGTCTGCCTACCTGGGGGATACCTGAAGAATTGATTAGCCGTTTAGCGTGAAAGTTAAAATCACCACCACCACCACTACTACTACTACTACTACTACTACTACTACTACTACTACTACTACTACTACTACTACTACTACTACTACTACTACTACTACTACTACTATTATTATCAACACCAGTCAGTCAGTCAGTCAGTCAGTCACCCACAAGACACCACCGCTATCACCACTATTAGAAAACCATGAGACACCATCACCACCACCACCACCACCACTATCAGCACCATTATCACCACCAGTCTGCCAGTCACAAGGTACTACCACCACCACCACAATAACACAATCTTCATCCACCACCACCACCACTATCACCACCATTCATAAATTCATCACCAGTTACTATATGGATCACCACCACCGACACCACCACAATCTTCATCAGTTTCATGACCGATTTCACCACCACTAACACCACAGAAACTAACACCACCACTTTTCACCACCACTACGACTTCCTTCACCACCAACAACACCATCTCCAACACCAACTTCACCACCACTAATACAACAATCACCCATCACCTTCACCAACCACCACCGAGTCAGTCAGGCAGAAGCAGCAGCATTATTGGGGTAGAAAGACAAACTTTTAGCAGCGACTCCCCCCGCCAAGCCGCTCCTCGCCTGCTCAGTGTGTCGAAAAAGTTGCAGCGTGCGCCCGTGGAATACAATAATTGCTCGCCGGCCGCCTCGTATCGACCGGCCGCCGCACAGAATTTCGAAGAGTCCAAAGTCTGTCCGTTTGAGTGCCGCCAAGTTTGTGAAGTTCCTCTTAGCGTGGTAATGGTGGTGGTGGTGGTGGGACGTCTTAGGGTTGTGGGTGTTTCTGTATATTTTTTCTCCCCTCCCCATTCTCTCTTTGTTGGTGAAGTTCCTATTAAGTTAGTGATGGTCCTCTCTTCTGTCTTTCATTTTTGTTGGGGAACTCTCTTAGGTTAGTGGTTCCTGTCTCTTACCTCTTTTCTCTCTCTCCTACTCTTTGTTGTCGAAGTTGCAAATGGGTTAGTGGTGGCACTCTCCTCTTCTTTCTCTCTTTCATCTTGCTGGTGAAGTTCCTATTCGGTTAGTTATGGTTCCTTTCCTTTCTCTCTTGTTCCTTTTTTAGTGAAGTTGCTCTTACGTTGGTGGTGGTTTCTCCTTGCTTGGTGGAGGTTCCTTTCTCTCTCTCCTCCTCCTCTCTACTCTTTTCCTCTCCAACTTTTCACCTTCTTTGCGTGTTCTGTAGCGAGTTCATCTGAGAAAGAAAAGTCATATCCGCTTCCCTCTCCTCCTCCGGTTCTTCGTCTCAAAAAAATAACTGATTAACATATTATAATGGGAGTAATTTGTATTATTATTCAAGGTTATTAGGTTTTGTAGAGAGAGAGAGAGAGAGAGAGAGAGAGAGAGAGAGAGAGAGAGAGAGAGAGAGAGAGAGAGAGAGAGAGAGAGAGAGAGACCTTGACCATAGCCCTTTCCCTAATCTTTACTGTCACAGTTCAGGCTTTCAAAGAGTTCCCGTGTGTGTGTGTGTGTGTGTGTGTGTGTGTGTGTGTGTGTGTGTGTGTGTGTGTGTGTGTGTGTGTGTGCTCACGTAAATTACAGGTTAACCAGGTGAAATATGGAGGAAAGGTAGATAACGGGAGGCAGGGGAGAGCTGGAGGAACAAAGTGAGCATCAAGGTTTAAGGAGGGAGGGAGGGAAGGAAGGAAGGAAGGAAAGTAAGGAGATGGGAGGCCGGCTGGCTTTATAACAGTCTCTTATAAGCCTTACCTGAGGGCATTAAGGGCAGGTGGGTGGGCGAACTGGCTAAGAGGAGGAGGAGGAGGAGAAAGGGTGGAAGGAAGAGGAGGTTGTAGAGGAGGAGTTGGTAATGGCAGGTGATGGGGGGGGGGGGGGGGGATGAACGAGCAAAGAAGAGGAGGAGGAGATGGAGGAGGAAGGTGGGGTGGGGTTGGCAGGAGGAGTTGTGCCCAGGGCTTAACTTCCTTCCTTTCTTCCTCGTAGCAACAGTTCAGAGGCGCTCTTAAACTTTCGAGAGATTTATCTTAAGCGTCGGCCCAAGGGTAGGAGGCTCTCGAGGCAAGCACTCTTATGTTGGCGCCGGAGTACTCTTCTTCCCGCAGCAAAGTGCCCTCCTGCCCCTGTCGCCGTAAACTAACCTGAAGGAGGAAGGAAGGGATAAGGAGCACGCACGGAGGGAGAGCGCGAGGGGAGAGGCGTGTGTAAGGACTAAGGGCGGTATTCTCAGACGCTTCCACCAGACTACCAATGGAAACCTGGTTAATCTTCTCTGTGACCTTGAGAAATAGTGGCAATAATAGACAAACGTTAAAGGATATTTTTGCTGTGTTTTTCTTGGACTGTTTTGCGCCATGAACGGGAAGACTACCAATGGAAACCTGGTTAATCTTCTCAGTGACCTTGAGAAATAGTGGCAATAATAGACTGAAACGTTTAAGAATATTTTTGCTAGGGTTTTCATGGACTGTTTTGCGCCATGAACGGGAAGACTACCAATGAAAACCTGGTTAATCTTCTCAGTGACCTTGAGAAATAGTGGCAATAATAGACTGAAACGTTTAAGAATATTTTTGCTAGGGTTTTCATGGACTGTTTTGCGCCATGAACGGGAAAACCACCATGAACACCCGGCTATTCTTCTGTGGCCGTGGGAAACCGTTGTAATAGGAGACTGAAACGTTTAAGAATATAGTTGCAACTTTGCAAGTCCTGGTGATAGTTCTACACGACCTGCGCCATGAACGGGAAAACTCACCCATGGAAACCCGGTTAATCTGTCCTGTGACCTTTAGAAACAGCCGCAATGGGAGCCCTATTATTATTATTATTATTATTATTATTATTATTATTATTATTATTATTATTATTATTTTATTTTTATTTTTATTTTTATTTTTATTTTTATTTTTATTTTTATTATTATTATTATGATCAGCTACCAAAGCCTCCCTTCAGGGTGCAGATACAACAAGTTGAACCACACAGAATACCAAAAGGTACTGGAGAAAAGCAAAGGTAATGAATGGTCAAGAAACTGGCCAGTCAAAGCCAAAGGGAGGAAAAATAAAATTACTGTTTCAAAAAGACATTCACACGAGACTTAAATGTAGAAATGTCTGCAGAAAGGACAATCTCACTGGGTAACTGATTCCTTAAGCTTATCAACGACGGAAGAAAATATCGTGAGAATTGTGTCGTACAAAAATTCATAGGATTAAAAGCAAGATCGTTTTGAATAAGAGCAAACCTCGTGACCCGGGCAGGAGTAAAAGGATCAGGCAAAGCATTGTGTAAGGGATGCCGATTATTCTTCAAAACTTTAAGTAGAATGTTAAGGGCGCCAACTCGACGCCGATGATCAAGATCAAGAACAAGTGTCGGAGAAATAAATTGAATTGAATTGATAGCCCTGTCAAGTAATTCGTTTTATTAGCATTAAGCTTCATGCCCCAAAGGATCAAAGGACATGGAACCATCCGACTCGCGTAATGGAGGCATGCTAGAATCGACACCAAACAAGGAGGATTTAAGAGAAGCCCACCATTTGTGTGGTTGAGTAGTTCCTGCAAGAACCTCCTGTATATGAGAACAATAAGCAGCTTCAGCTGCATTATAAATTCTCTGGGCATCAGTCTTAAGAGCAACATAATTATCCCATAGCAACTGATATCGATTCTGTCTCCATTGGTGATAAGCAGCCTGCTTATCATCATAGGCCCGCTTACAGTCATCATTAAACCAGGCTTTGTCTCTCCTACTAGATTTGATTATCTTAGATGGAACTCTTCTGTGTAAAATATCTAATAGACAAGTATTAAGAGCAGAGACTGGGTCATTGGATCGAAAAATAGTATGCCACTGAATATTATCAATTTCAGAACATTTTTTTCACAACAAAGGAGGCAGCTCAAGGGCACACAAAAAAAGAAAACAATAATAAAAAAAAGCCCAATTGACTCGAGATTTAAGATAGACCTGACGGGAAATGGTGATATCAGGCGCAGTGAAGTCTAAACAGATCTTACAGTGAATGGCATTATGGTCAGAAGTACCTCTGGGGACAAGGACAGTAGTGGCATGGGGACAAGGGCAGAAGCCACTACAACACCAGGAATGTCAGTTAAAGCCAAATCCAGGCAGCTCCTAGAACTGTGTGTAGGTCCATGAATCAGCTGCTCACAACCAGACAGATTAGAGAAATCCAGAGCAGCAAAACCATTACTAGTGGTTGGAGGTACAGAACCCAACCATTCTTGGTAATGTCCATTCAAGTCTCCAACAAATATAAAAGATGCTATATGCCGTATAGGAACGTATAAGAACATGACCGTAAGGAGAGCGCTAAGAAGGGTGGATCGCAGCATCTGAGGCCAAGGGAGCGAGCGAGAGATGTTTGCGAGATAAAATGTTTAGGGAATGTTTAATAAAGGTAGGATGAGCCGAGTTTAGAGAAGTGGCTTGTTTAGGAGGAATAATCAAGGTAGAAACGAGAGAGAGAGAGAGAGAGAGAGAGAGAGAGGATGGACAGCAGGAGGAGGAGGAGGAGGAGGAGGAAAACGATGAAAAAGAAAACCTATAACAAAAAACAAGAACATAAATTAAAAAAAAGAACGAGAACAAAAATGGAAGAAAAAACTCGATAATGACAAAAGAAAAGAAAAAAATAATAAAGAGAGAGAGAGAGAGAGAGAGAGAGAGAGAACAATATCAAGCAACATTATCGTACTCATGGTGTGGGCAGACTTACCAGGGAGCAACCACTGTGTAAGGCGAGTAGATTCACACACAGACACACCGACATAAAATAATAGCAACACGGAAACCAGAATTCAGGAAAAAACAAAACAATATCAAGCAACATTATCGTATACTCGTAGTGTGGAGAGTCGTACCAGGGATCACTTTATAGGTGAGTAGATTTATACTTCACACTCACACACACACACACACACACACACACACACACACACACACACACACACACACACACACACACACACACACCGAGAAAGAAAGAAAACAATAGCAACAAGGAAACCAGAAACCAGGGAAAGCAATATCAAGGCAACATTATCTTACGCGTAGTGTGAAGAAGCATAACCACACACACACACACACACACACACACACACACACACACACACACACACACACACACACACACACACACACACACACACACACACACACACACACACACAGAAAGAAAATAACACGCATTGAAACCAGAAACCAGAGAAACAATAAGCAACAGAAACGCTCGCGGCATCAACAGGAGAGGAGGAGGAGGAGAACCAGGAATAGGAACAACAGCAACAACAGCGCAGCACCTCCAGCAGCAGCAGCAGCAGCAGCACGAGGAATAAACAGTGAAGGGAGCAAAGTTTAAAGCTGTCCTCCCGTTGCTCGCCGCTGTCCTCTATCCCGAGTTTTCTGGGGCGTCCGGGGCGTTTGTGTTTTGTTTAGTCCCCGCGTTCAGCATGCTCCGAAAAGTTTGTTTGCGGTGCTGATTAACTCCTGCTTGTGTGTGAGGCTGCTGCTGTCATGGCGAGAGAGAGAGAGAGAGAGAGAGAGAGAGAGAGAAGTCTAGCCCAAATCCAAGAAAAAAGTAAGAATGTAAATGAGCGAAAAAGTAAGAAATTACAGAAAAAAGGCAAGAAAATACAAGAGAAGAAAGTAAGAAAATGAGAGAAAAAAAGTAGGAAAATATAAATGGAAGAGAGAGAGATACTAGCCTTAATGAAACCCTGCAATATGAGTTTGAAGTGTTAATGCCTCCTCTAATAAAGACTGCATTCATACAAGTAAGTTCCGCCTTCGTCATTACCAAGCTAAGTAAACGAACATTGCTTCCCTCGTATATTAAAGTCATTCTGGGCGGCCTTGGAGGGTATGATGTGAACCTTCCTCTTTATGAGCTGCTGTTGTGTGGCTTGACTTGTTTTGCGTGAAGAGAGAGAGATAGAGCGATGTGACGATGGGTTGGGTTAGGTTAGGTTAGGTTGTGTTGGGTGTAGTGTGGCTCGGTTAGGGTTTGTTAGTATGGGGTGGGTTGGGTTGGGTTAGGTTAGATTGGGTTGGGTTGTATTGCGTTAGGTTAGGTTAGGTTGTGTTGTGTGTAGTGTAATTGGGTTAGGGTAGGTTAGTATGGGTTGGGTTGGGTTGGGTTGTTTCCCTTCTTTTTCTTTTCCCTTTCTTTTTGTGTCTTCTCTTCCTTTCCTTATCCTATTACTCCCCTTTCTTTCTCTCCTCTTCCTTTCCTTTCTCTTTCAATCCCTCTCCTCTGTTCCTACTCTTCCCTTTCATTCCCTTCTCTTCCTTTCCCTTCCCTTACCATTTCAACCACCACCCATTCTTTACCTACCTACTATTCCCTCTCTTCTTCCCCTTTACATTCCATTTCACCCACCACCTATTCCCTCCCTACCAACCATTCCTCACCTTCGTATCCATATCGCACATACCATCAAGTCTACCCACACACCTTTTCATCCGCCTTTCTTAACCCGTCGACACACAACACAACACCTACGGACGCCACTAAAAACTTCCCAACCAGACCTTGTAAAACCTGTTCCCTTCCCTCTTTTTCCTTACCATTTCACCCTTCACCTCTTCCTTCCCTTATCCATCTTATCTCCCATGCCTTCGCTACCCACCATTTTTATCTATCTTAACCCGTCGAGACAACACAACACCTACGGACGCCTATATAGACAGCCCAGCCAACCTTTGCAAAACCCGTCCCCTTACAGTCTGACCCTCCCTCCCTGCCTGTTGTAAGCCCGTGAGCCGCTCAGAAAGGCGCGTCGGGGGGTCTGACGGCCGACGACTGACACAGCTCGTCATGAGAACACCCGCTAGATGACTGCCTGATGGTGGTGGGTTGGGGGTGGGAGGGGGGGTTAAGGGGGGTAATGGGCAGGCTCAAAGGGTTCCCGATGCCCTCCTGCGTTGGCTCTGTGTTGGTATTAGATGTGATCCCCCAGCCATCTCGTCTCCTCCTCCTCCTCTTCCTCCTCCTCGACTTCCTCGACTCTCACTCTTTGACTCTGACACCTCCTCTTTCTCCTCCTCTTTCTCCTCCTTTGCTACTACCTTCTCCTCTTTCTTCTTTTGCTTCTCTCCACTGCCTCCTGGTCTGTTCTTTCTCCTCCTCCTCCTGTTTCTCCATTTCCTCCTTCTCCTACCCTCTTCCTCTTCTTGGTTTCTTCTTTTCATTTATCGCTTTCTACCTTCCTTCTGTCGATTATTTTTCTTCTCCTACCCTTTTCCTCCTTTTTCTTCATTTCGTCCTCCTCCTCTTCCTCCTCCTTCTCCTCCTTTCTCCTTTCCTGCTGTACCAATCATCTCCCTAGCATCCTTATTCCTCCTCCTCTCCACCTCCCTGTCTTTCTCTTCTTCCCACCTTCTCCTATTCATCCCCTCTCTTCTCCCTCCCTGTTCCAACTCCCAAATCTTCCTTTCTCCTCAACAACCTCCACCTCCTCTACATCTCTCCTCTGGTTTGGCCTCCTGACTCACTCTCCTCACTCTCCTCTGCCTCTCTCTTCCTCCTCTCCCGTCATCTCCTGCCGCAGTATTTTGTCCCCACGCTGCAGTGAAGTTTTCCCGAGTCTTGTCACTGATGGCACGCCGCTGCAGGGCCCGGGAGCCGTCCTTTACCTGTCTGCCGATGTGTCTTGTGTGCCTCTCGCCGTGTGTGTGTGTGTGTGTGTGGGTGTGTGTTTATTCTTTTCTATACATGCGTCTGTTTACTTGTGTCGCTGTCTTTATATCTACCTGGTTTTCTGTTCCCTTGTCTGTCTACCTGTCTGTTTTGTTTTGTTAGGTGTGTGGATATGGAAGGGGGAGTGTGTGTGTGTGTGTGTGTGTGTGTGTGTGTGTGTGTGTGTGTGTGTGTGTGTGCGCAGGAAGCCAGAGTCACGATCCTGTCTAAATCATACGCTTACCAGATGTCACCCCCCTGTGTGTGTGTGTGTGTGTGTGTGTGTGTGTGTGTGTGTGTGTGTGTGTGTGTGTGTGTAATTACAGCCTCACCCCACCACTTCCTCTTATTGTTTCTATTATTTTCATCATTATTGTCATCATCATTATTGTTGTTGTTGTTGTTTGGGGTTATGATTGTCTGCCTGTCGCTCGGTTAATTAGTGCGCCGAAGTCTCTCTGTCCTGGTCCGAAGGTTTTGTCAAGTTTGTGTTACCAGAAGCTTGTGATTGTTCGTTAGTTCGTCTGTTTGTCTGTCTCTTTGTTTGGTTATCTCTTTATCATCATTTTCTCCTTCTACCCTCTTCATTCTGCTTATTTTCCTCTTCGAACTTTCTTTCTCCTTCTTTCTTCTCTTTCTCCTATTTTTTTTCCCTTTTTTCCTGCTTATGGTGGTGGTGGTGGTGGTGCAGTCAGTCAGTCAGTCACTGTGGAAAGTAAACGAAAGGAAATGGAAAAAAATCACTAAAAAGCCTCTCCCATCAATTCCAGGTTTCCGGTTTCTTAATTATTGACATCCGAACGCCTCAAAAATCGTCCTTCTGCCATTCATCCCAGAGAGAGAGAGAGAGAGAGAGAGAGAGAGAGAGAGAGAGAGAGAGAGAGAGAGACGGACAGTAAAGTAAAATAGAAAAGAAAAAAAAAGGAAGGGATGGATAAAGGTATGGAAGGGAAAAGAAGGGAAGGAATGGGATGATAAAGAAATGGAGAGAGGGTAGGGAGATAAAAATAGGGAGGAAGAAAGGAAGGAAGGAAAGAAGGATAAGATTGATCAAATGAGAGATAATAATAATAATAATAATAATAATAATAATAATAATAATAATAATAATAATAATAATAATAATAATAATCTTCAGCTCCCCGAAACAATACGACATTAGGCCTGGAGGGTATTGAGAAGGGGGCTCAATTATATACAGCGTCGGGATATAGGTTTGAATTTCCATATAAAGTGACAACGTTGAAAGCGCGTACAGATCCAGGTGGTTAGGTGATTAGGCGATCTGGGGGTGTGGGGGAGGTGGATAATTGGATAGTACTAAGGTGAGGCGGTGTAATGTATGCGGGATATGATTGCAGTGCTGAGTCGGACTGGAGCCAGCAGGGATCAGTGTAGCACAGGTAGGATGAAGCTAACAGGTAACAGGTGTCATTGCAGCACACGTGGAAGAGTCAAGAGGTGTCAGTGTATGAAGGTAGACGAGATATCATTGTAGCGAAAACAGAACAGGCAACATTAACCATTGTAAAAAAACAAAACGTAGTCGAGGTATCATATTAGCTAAAATAAAACAATCAACAGGTTTTATTATCTTAAGCCGTATTGTTGTTGCATAGTATATCAGAAAACAGTCAACTGTGATCATTGTAACAAGGTAGAAGAAGGCAGAACAGAAGAAATTTCATTGTGGCTAAAACAATGTAGTCGAAAGGTTTCGTTGTAGCCCAAATAAAAGTTTCAATAGATATCATTGTATAACTAAAACAGAACGGAATCAAAGATGTTTCATTGTACCTAAAACAGAATGAAGTTAAGAGACATTATTGTAGCTAAAACAGAGCGGAGTCAAGAGAAATCACTAGCAAGGCGGAATGGAGTCAAGAGGCTTGGGAACAGCGATTAGCGGGCTTTTATTTTACACCTTTTTTTGTTGCCCTTGAGCTGTTTCTTTAGCTGTAAAAAAAAAGAGAGCAAATGCAGAACAGAACCAAGAGAAATTGTACAACCAAGTCACAAAGAGCCGCCAGTTATCATTGTATCCACGCGCACCATTACGCCACCACCACCAGGGGGGCACAAGGAACACCGCCATGACTAACGACCTGTCCCTTGCTACATCCTTTCGTATCCTGTGGCCGTAGGAATTCTATATAAGGGACGTTATGTTTTATTCTGGCTCCTTAGTGTCTTATGTAAGCGGCGTAATGTGTTTTTTTGGCGCGCACACACACATACATACATACATACGTTCACACACAAAGATAAAAAGGAATTAGTGTGTGGAGAGACTCATGTGTGTGTGTGTGTGTGTGTGTGTGTGTGTGTGTGTGTGTGAGACTCGTGAGTAGCAGCAGCCTTTCAGTATGAGGCTCAGCAGGTGATGTGGGTGGAGGGAGGGATGGAGGGAGGGAGGAAAGAAGGGAGGAACAGCAGGGGGTGATGTAGAAGGAAGAGGAGGGAAGGAGGGAGGGAGGATGAAGATTGGCGGGTGGGCGTGGATGGAGAGGAGGGAAGGGAAGGGGAAGGGAATGGAAGGGAAGGGGAGAGTGATGCAAGAGGGACAGGTGACGGCAGGAGGAGGTAAGGGGGAGGAAGAGGAAGAGGAAGGGGAAGAAAAAATGGGGAGAGGGGGAAGAAAGCTATTGAAAGGGGGAAGAGGGGAAGTAAGAGGGCAATGTAATAGTGAAAGGGAAGCAGGAGGAGGAGGAGGAGGAGGAGGTGAAGAGAAGACTAGGAAAAGGAATGTAGAAAAGAGGAAAGGGAAAATAAGAAGTGAAGGGAAGAGGGAAAAGAGCGGGAAAATGGGTAATTTAGAAGGTAGAGAGAAGAAGGGAAATGGGAATAGGTAAGGGGAATGAAAAGTAGATAAAGAATAGATATAAAGAGAAGGGAAAGGTTTGAATAAAAGGAGGGAGAGAAAGGGGAAGGAGGAAAAGGAAAGGGATAAATAAGAAGAGGGAGAGAGAGAGAGGAAGGGGTTGACTAAACAGAGGGAGAGAGAGGAAAGGGGAAGGAGGAAAAAGGGGGTAAATAAGAAGAGGAAGAGAGAGAGGAAGGGACTGAATAAGAAGAGGGAGAGAAAAAGGGAAGTAGAAAAGATGTGAGGGGGAGAGGGAAGGGATAAAGCAAGAAGAGAAAGAGGGTAAGGGAATAACCAAGAGAGAGAGAGAGAGGGGATGTCTAGGTTAGGTTGCCATGTTGTTCCTAGCTCGTGATTTTTGAGGCCGTTGACAGTCTGCCGCGGCGTGACGGACAGTTCACGACAGTTTTCCGTTTTGTTTTCAGTGTGAATGATGAATAACCGAACCGCGAGCGAGGCGAGGCTGCGGCGGAGGCTGTGGAGGGGGGGGAAGGAGGAGGAGGAGGAGGAGGAGGAGGAGGAGGAGGAGGAGAAGAGGTTGTGCTGGAGGAGAGTAAAGGGGAGGAAGAAGGGAAAAGGTAGGAGAGTGAGGGATGACGAGAGAGAGGGAGGAAGAAGTGCATAAAGGAAGGGATGAAGGGAGAGGCAGAGTGAAGGCGAGAGGGTGAGAGGAAGAAGCACATGAAAAGAAGGAAGGAGGGAAAAAAGGCTGTGGGAGAGAGGGAGGAGGGAAAGAAGGGAAGAAGGGAGGGAGGAAGTAAAGGAAGGAGGGAAAGAGGCGGTGGGAAGGTGTGTTTGAGGAAAGAAAAACTGCACAAAGGAAGGGAGGAGGGGAAGGAGAGAGGGGGAGAGGGAGGAAAGGGGGAGAGAGAGGAAGGGAATATGACGAAGGTAGACATTAAGGTAGGGAAAAACAGGGACGGTGAGGGAAGGGTGTGATGAGACAAGGGTAATATGCAATAATAATAATAATAATAATAATAATAATAATAATAATAATAGCTAAGTCCAAACACTGCATTAAAGTGACGCTAAAGAGGACAACTTACGTAAGCCTCCTGTTGCTGAAAGAGGAGGAGGAGGAGGAGGAGGAGGAGAGGACATAAGTTCAAAGGGTGAGGAGGAGGGGGAGAGGGATACTGTAACTCTTCCACCGTGTTCTCCTCCTCCTCCTCCTCCTCCTCCTCCTCGGGCCGCTCTTCACCTCCAAAGTGCTCGCCTCATTTTGATCCTCCATTATTTTTTTTTCTTTCAACGTTTTAGAGAAATTCTTTTGAACCGAGGCTACATTTCGTTGTTTCTCTAATTTGCTCTCTCTCTCTCTCTCTCTCTCTCTCTCTCTCTCTCTCTCTCTCTCTCTCTCTCTCTCTCTCTCTCTCTCTCTCTCTCTCTCTCTCTCTTTTATTATTTTTTTCTTTTCTTTTGTCATTATCTAGTTTTTTTCTTCCTTTTTTGTTCTTCTCGTTCTTTTTTTAAATATGTTCTTGTTTTTTGTTCTAGGTTTTCTTTTTCCTCCTCCTCCTCCTCCTCCTCCTCCGGGCCCGCATGAAGGAGGTGCAGAAGGAGTCATTCGTCTTGATCACGTCACACATTTCTCCAAGTGGACCAAAGTGACCTAATCTCGACCTTCCAACCCTCTCCCTTTCCTTCCCTCTTTCTCTTTCTTCCTCCCTTCCTTCCTTCCTTCTTTCTCCTTTTCTTCCTGATGTTTCTTCTCTCTCATTTTGTTACTTTGATTCCTTCTCTTCTTGATATCCTAATTTTACTCCTCTTCTCCTTTCGCTCTTCCCTTTCTCTCTCCTCTTTCTTCCTTTTTATCATCTTCTTCCTCTTTCCTGTCGTTGCTTCTTCTCTCATTTCGTCTCCTTGATTCTGATTCCTTCTCTTCGTATCTTTATTTTCTTCTTTTCTCCTCCGTTCGCTTCTTTTTTTTCTCTTCCTTAATGTCCAATCCTTCAACAATATATGACCTTTTTCTCTTTCTTTTTCTTCTTTCCGTTTTATCTTTCCTTCACCTTCTTCCTTCCTCCTCCTCCCTCCTTCCTCCCTCCCCCTTTTAATCTTCTGCCTTCTTTCTCCCAGTCTTTTCTCCTTTCCTTAATCCTCCTCATTTACCTTCCCTTCCTGTTCCCTTTCGTCTGGTCCTTAAGTCCTTTCTTTTTCTTTTCTATCTCCTTCCTCCTCCTCCTGATCTCCCTTTCCTTCCTGCCTTCCACCTCGTCTTGTATCTCCTTTCTCTTCTTTCGTCATCTCCATTTCCTTCCTGCTCCCTCACTCACTCTCGCCTGCTCCTCGCCCTTTCTCGGAGCCGCCGTGAAAAGAGTGAAGGTCCGCAGCTGGCCTCCTCATGCGCCCTTTCTTCACAGTTTGCCTGATGTAAAAGACCTATTCACGGCCATGGAATAGCTAATCTGCCCTCATTAGCAGCCGCCTTTCCTCACTCAATCCCTTCCCCTTCCCCCTCTCTCACTCTCCTCCCCTTCCCGCTTCTCCTACTCCTCTGCCTCTTCCTCCTCCTCCATCTCCGCTTCCTTCATCTCCAGTCATGCGGATTTAAAGGGTTTCTGGTCTCTCTCTCTCTCTCTCTCTCTCTCTCTCTCTCTCTCTCTCTCTCTCTCTCTCTCTCTCTCTCTCTCTCTCTCTCTCTCTCTCTCTCTCTCTCTCTCTCTCTCTCTCTCTCTCTCTCTCTCTCTCTCTCTCTCTCTCTCTCTCTCTCTCTCTCTCTCTCTCTCTCTCTCTCTCTCTCTCTCTCATCTGTCTTCTTCATTCCTTCTGTATTTTCGTTTTTTTCTTTCTTTTCCCTCTTCCTCTCTCTTCTTCCCTTCCCCTCTTTCTTTTCTCCTTTCTTCCCTCTTTTCATGCACTCTCCCTCCTCCTTAATATCTCCTCCTCCTTCCCTTCCTCTCTCTCTCCATCTGCCATCTGTATGTTTAATTCTGCTTTTCTTCATCTCTCCTTCCTTCGAGTTTTGCCTTGCACTCTTTCTTACTTATTTCTGTCTTTCCCCTTTCTCTATCCGTCCCCTTCCTTCATCCCTCCTCTCCATCTTTCCCTTTCTATCTGTCTCCTTTTTCTTCCTTTGCCCATCTTCTGTTCCTCCACTTCCTCTATTCTTCCCTTCCTCCATCATCCCCTCCAGCTTGCCTTTCCCTTCCTCTTCCCTTTCCCTTCCTCTTCCCTTTCCCTTCCTCTTCCCTTTCCCTTCCTCTTCCCTTTCCCTTCCTCTTCCCTTTCTCTTCCTCTTTCCTTCCTCATCCCGTTATCCGTTCCTTTCCTCCCTCCCTTCCTCCTTCCCTCCCCCTCCCCTCCCTCCGGTCATTGCAGGAGGAATCAGCGTTGCCTTTATTAAATTAGAATAATAAAAATGATAACATTAATCATGGGAAATAATTATCGTCATCATCATCAGACCAATTAAGGGCGAAATAATGCAAGAAAATTACTACTGGATTATCGTCGTGTGTGTGTGTGTGTGTGTGTGTGTGTATGTCATTCGTCATGTCAACATTGATAAAATTAAATTCAGTTTCACAAATAGATATCGACTGGACCCTCCCCCCCACCCCCCTTTGGCCCCCACCCCCCCTTAACCTCCCCTCCCTCTTTTCCTTCCCCCCTTAACTTACCCCCTCCTTGACCTCCCCTCCCTTGCCCTCCCCTCCCTTGACCTCCCCTCCCTTGCCCTACCCCCTCCTTGACCTCCCCTCCCTTGACCTCCCGTCCTTTGCCCTCCCTTCCCTTGCCCTCCCCCTCCCTTGATCTCCCCTCCCTTGACCTCCCCTCCCATGCCCTCCCTTCCCTTGCCCTTCCCTCCCTTGACCTCCCTCCCTTGCTCTCCCCTCCCCTGCACTTTTTTTAAACCTCCCCCATTCCCCTTCGTTTCGCCCCCTTTACCTGTCTCTTCACCCCTTCCCTTGCACCCCCTTAACCAAGTCTCTCCCTTAAAAACCTCTTCCCCTACCTCCTACCTAGCACCCCGTCATCCTCTCCCTTTCCCCGACGTTCACCCCTTATCGTCCCCTCCGCCCATTCCTTTCACCCCTTACCTATACTACCTCCCGTCCTCTGCACCCATCAACCTGTTCTCTCTCTCTCTCTCTCTCTCTCTCTCTCTCTCTCTCTCTCTCTCTCTCTCTCTCTCTCTCTCTCTCTCTCTCTCTCTCTCTCTCTCTCTCTCTCTCTCTCTCTCTCTCTCTCTCTCCTTTTAGCCTATCCCATTCCTCTCCCTTCCCCCTCCCCTCTCTCTCCCGCCTCCCTGTTCTTTCATTTAGCGGCGTAATAACGTGTCTCTCGTGTTCGTGTGACGTTTTTTTTTTTTGCAGCAGCGCCAGGCCACCCCTTTTTTTTTTTTTTTTTTTGGGGGGGGCAGGGGGCGGTGTGGTGTTCTTTTAATGAATGGCGTTTAAATTCGGCCCATGGCATCGCGGCGCTGAAAAGTGGAGGTAATTGTCCCGCATTTAGTCGTGTTCGCAAATATTTCTGGATAAAACATTGCTATTATCCGGATCAGGGGTATGAGGCGCCGTGTGTGTGTGGGGGGGGAGGGGGGGAGGGGGACGTGTGTGTGTGCGTGTGTGCGTGTGTGCGGATTCATATACATTCTGTTATTTGATGCTTTTTCGAAATAGCGCTGTTTCGAAATTCACTTCCCGTTTCCCCGGTGACCTTCCAACAGCCCCCCTTTCTACCTGTTTTGCTTCCCCTTTCTCCCTCCATTCCTCTCTCCCTTTCCTCCTGTTTTTATTTATTTGTATGTTTTCTCCTTGTTTGCCTCCTTTTTTCCTCCACTTCTCTCTTCCTTTTCCTTTGATCTTTTCTTTGCTTGCTTTCTCCCTCTTTGTCTCCCGTTTTCCTTCCCTCCATTCTTTTCCTCATTTCCTCCTGTTCGTTTTCTTTGTTTTCCTTGTTTTCCTTCTTCCCTACGTTCTCTTTCCTCCTATTCTCTTTCTTCTTTCTGTTTCCTGTTCGCCATCCCTGTTTCCCTCTTTATTCCTTCTGTCCTCTCTCTGTCTCTTCCTTCTTCCCTCTCCGTCTCTCTCTAATTTCCTCTTTTCTCTCACTTCACTCCTCCCTTTCTCACCTCTCCTCTCTTTCCCCTTTTCCTCCCCTTTCCACATTCATATTCCCTTTAACTTTCCCCTTTTCCTCCCCTTTCCACATTCATATTCCCTTTAACTTTCCCCTTTTCCTCCCCTTCCCACATTCATATTCCCTTTAACTTTCCCCTTTTCCTCCCCTTTCCACATTCATATTCCCTTTAACTTTCCCCTTTTCCTCCCCTTCCCACATTCATATTCCTTTTAAAACCAGAAAACAGGCATTGCCCCCTCTGACTCCATCCCTTCCTCTCCCCCTCGTCCTCCCCTTTCCCTCTTCCCTACCTTCCCTCCCTACCCCCTACCCCCTCCCCCCTCCCCCTCCCCCCCTTTCAGCCCTTTCCCAACCCGCCAACTCCACGGGCAGCAATTCAATTTTCAACAATAAAAGTGTATAAAAAAATACCACAACTTTTCCGTGTTTTTCTTTTATTTTTTATGCCTGCCTCTCTCTCTCTCTCTCTCTCTCTCTCTCTCTCTCTCTCTCTCTCTCTCTCTCTCTCTCTCTCTCTCTCTCTCTCTCTCTCTCTCTCTCTCTCTCTCTCTCTCTCTCTCTCTCTCTCTCTCTCTCTCTCTCTCTCTCTCTCTCTCTCTCTCTCTCTCTCTCTCTCTCTCTCTCTCTCTCTCTCTCTCTCTCTCGTGATATACCAAAAACATGTAAACTGTGAGAGTAAAAATATTAAACATTCACAACAACAACAACAACAACAACAACAACAACAACAACAACAACCACATCAGCAACATTCCACATTATGTAGACTCCATGCCGCATAATCCAGGTACACACACACACACACACACACACACACACACACACACACACACACACACACACACAATGCATCACCACCAAAAGCTGTATCAACTCCTCCTCCTCCTCCTCCTCCTCCTCCTCCTCCTCCCTCCCTCCCTTGTCCTACTAACACTCTTCCTTATCGCGCCTAGATGTTCCTAATAACCCAATAATTACGAGAGAGAGAGAGAGAGAGAGAGAGAGAGAGAGAGAGAGAGAGAGAGAGAGAGACTTTATAATCCGGTCAACTTAAAAAAAAAACGACAGCGCCTCTCTCTCTCTCTCGCTCTCTCTCTCTCTCTCTCTCTCTCTCTCTCTCTCTCTCTCTCTCTCTCTCTCTCTCTCTCTCTCTCTCTCTTTATTAACCCTCTTTTATACTACTTTCCGAGAGTGAGTTTCTGTATCATTAAGAGCAGCTGGTTTTGGCGCTGTGCTGATGATGATGCTGATCCCTGCTGCCTACTGTGTGCCTGCTGTGTGCTGTGTTAGTGCTGAGTTCCTCCCTCCCTGCTTTTTGTGTTGCTGACTCCTCCGTGTTTTTTTTTTATTGCGCTCTGTGTCTGTTTTTTGTTTCTCGTTTAGCGCGCGTGTAATGTCTTTTAGTGTTCATTTGGGTGACTTCCTTTTTTTTGTTTTGTTCTGTTTTTTCCTCTTTTTTTTCTGTTCGTAGTCGTTCAGCCAGCCAGCCAGCGAGCGAGTCCCGGTTTTCTGTGTGTGTGTGGTGGTGGGGGAGGGGAGGGGGGAGAGGAAGGGTGTGTGTGTGTGTGTGTGTGTGTGTGTGTGTGTGTGTGTGTGTGTGTGTGTGTGTGTGAAAGGGGAATTGCATGCAGAAGTTTTTTTTTTTTCGTAATTCTCCTACGTATTCTCTTTTCACACACCTCTTCCTCCTCTCCTCCTCCTCCTCCTCCTCCTCCTCCTCCTGAACTCATTTAATACTCACATTTGGCCGTTATTTCGTTGTGACATTAGTAAACTGAACGATCTCTTTAGAATTCACGACACACTCCTTAATATATTCCGCAGGTAACTTAAGTGGCTGACGAAGGGACCAAATCATTTACTCAGGCAGCCTCGTCATGGGCCAGCACACTTACTTTCTGTCGCCTGCTCTTCCATTTTTCCATGTTTCGTCTTCTACTTCGTCCTCGTCCTCGTCCTCCTCCTCTCCCTCGCCTTCCAGAGTTATTACGGTCGCATAAATTTCAAGTGAGATTTATTATTCCCGAAGACAAAGGGGCTTCGGGCTCTCCAAAAGGGCGCCTCGTAACTCCTTCTCGTCCCGCACCTCAGCAGGGAAAAAATAATAAAAGGAGGCCAGATTTTCCTGAAGGAGCGTTTGACGGGCTGACGGGCGGCGGGTTGAGGCTGAGGCGGCGGCGGGGTGGGGGGAGTATGAGGGGCGTTGGTGAGGACGAAGCTGGGCGTGTCTGTGGGGGGGTAATGTGTTTCTGTGGGGCTGTGTTGTATTTCCACGGGGCTATAATACATATCTTTGGCTGTTGTGTGTATCTGTTATGTTGTGGCAGTGTGGGGATTGGTGGCTGTGAGGAACGTAGATGGGCGTGTCTGTGAGGGGGTAATGCGTTTCTGTGGGCTGTGTTGTATTTCTTTGAGTCTGTAATACATATCTTTGGCTGTTGTGTATATCTGTTATGTTGTGGCAATGTTGGTATTGGAGGCTGTGAGGATGAAGTGGTGTGTGTCTGTAAGGGGGTAATGCATGTCTGTGGGGCTGTGTTGCATTTCTGTAGGGTTGTATTGCTTATCTCTTGGGGCTGTATTGCGTATCTGTCAGTGTAATACATATCTTCGGGCTGTATTACATATGTGAAGCTGTACTTCATGTCTCTGAGGCTGTGAGTCATGTCTATGGGGCTGTGAAACTTGTAATACATTCTATGGACTGTATTGTATATCTTTGGTACTGTATAGCACTTCTCTGAGGACTTTTGTCAGTGAAATTGGCTAAGTGATATATTTAATTCGTAACTCAGAGGCTGACAGGCTGTTACAATGGAGAACTATGAAGTCATGATTAGTTACCTTATGGACTTTTTGGTGGGTATTGTTTTGCATATCAGACAAAGCAAATCTAAGTAATTGTATAGTGCCTGGTGTATACTCTCTTTTGCTTTTTGGATATTGTAGATAACAGCTACCACTTCACTCCTCCCTCCCTTCACCACCTCATTATCACATCCCCAACCAGAGAAAGGAAACAACAACCCACCACCACTTGGGTACATCAGACAAAGCAAATGTAAATGATTGTAAAGTGTCTGGTGTATACCCTCTTTTGCTTTGCCGATATTGTAGATAACAGCCACCACTTCACTCCTCCCTCCATTCATCACCTCATTATCACATCCCCAACCAGAGAAAGAAAAAACAACAACCCACCACCACATAAAAGGCCCATAAGCACAACAAGTAAATTAGCAGTGAATTAGTGGGCCCCATTTTTTCCCGCTGATCTATGGCGGGTGTTGCTGTGACTCGGCCAATTGTCCCGAGAACGTCACATATTTATCGGCGATTATCCCAGCGCCTCCCTCTCTGTATTGGCTGTTATGGCGGCGAGGAAGCGGAGGGGGCGGTGGCAGGGAGGGATTTATGGGGAGCAGGAATGGGAAGGGAAGGAGTAGGGAAAGGAGCCGTGAGGGAAAGGGAGATAGAGAGAGAGAGTGGATGGAGGTTGAGGAGTGGAAACAAGGCCAAGGAGAAGGAGAAATAGGGAGAGAGATTTTTATAGGTATGGAGGGAAGGGGGTTGTTAATGGACGAAAGATTAAATAAAGAAAGTACAGAGGAAAGGAAGGATGGAAGAAAGGACAGAAGAAACGAAGGAGGTATGGAAGAAACAAATAGAGAGAAGTGGAAGAAGAGAGAAAGGAGGGAGAGTGAGGAATGAAAATAAGGAAATAAGGACAGAGGAAGGAAGGAAGGGAAAGGAAGAAAGGAAGTAAGTTGGGAAGAAGCAGCAAATAGCCAGAAGTGAGCGTAGATAGCTATGTAGAGAAATCATTTGGAGCGACACGCACATACAAACACACTCACTTACCCTCCTCCTAACCCCACAACCCCTACCTTCCCCTCTCCCTACCTCCTACCCCCTTCCACACGCTCACCGGACAAACACATGATCACAGTACGCCATTTTCCAGCCTCTGCCCCTCTCGCGCGCCCGCCGCATCTACTCCTGAGAAACGACTTTGCCCGCGCCATGAATTAACCAAAGTCTGAGGGCGTAAATCACAGCCGCTGGAGGGGGTGGGGCAGGGGTAGGCGGAAGGGGGGAGGGGGAGGGGGTGGTGGAAGGGCAATATGTCACGTGGGCAGTAGCGTCGGAAGTCCTCTCTCTCATTGTTTGTTTGTTGTTGTTGTTGTTGGCGGTGGTGGTGGCGGTGGTGGTGGCGGCGGTGGTGTTGTGTGGGTGTTGAAGGTAGATAGTGGATCTTTGTGTGTGTGTGTGTGTGTGTGTGTGTGTGTGTGTGTGTGCCCCTTAACACACACACACACACACACACACACACACACACACACACACACACACACGTACACGCGCGCACTTGTTTGGGTCTTGAGTTCGCCTTCAAAGAGAAATAACAAACAGAGGTTGCATTCTTGCCGGGGCTTTTCAAACATCAAAATGAGACTGGGCGAGCGTTTGAAGTCTTAGCATTGTGGAGGAAGCGGGAATCGAGGGAGGAGGAGGAGGAGACGGGAGGAAAGAAGAGAGAGGGAGAGAGTGAAGGAGGTGAGGGTGCCAACGGAGAAGTAAGGCGTAAATTCGTAAAGCAATAGATGGAGAGGAAGATTGCATTACTTCGAATGGGCATCGGGTTATTTATATTCATTGAGGTGTGAGGGCAGTATTTCCTCCTGTGACGGGGAGAGAGAGAGCGCTCGGGGCGGAGGGGCGGGGCGGGAACGGGGCGCTGGTATACCCACTCACCGCCATCCTACTCCTCTTCCGCCTCCTCGTACTTCTTCTCCTTCGTCTTGGGGCGCCGAAAGAGTCGGAGGTAAATTTTAAATAAGTGAAAAACCTGGCGCGGCCGCAAGGGATGTGGAAAAGTTTGGAGCGAAGCCTGGAATTCACGGTGACTGCAACGCCTCCTCCAGCCGGGGCGGGGGCGGCGGGCGACGCGGAAAGCCATCAGCCGGAATGTATGGGCCGAATTTATGTATGCATCGGCCTCGCTTGTGTATACGTATGCCCCCCCATGCCCCCCCGCCCCCCTCATCCGCTTCCTCTGCGTCTCTTTCAGTTGCATATATTCACTCACTCACCTGCTTTTGCCTGCCGTGGGGGGCGGGGGGGTGGGGGGAGGTCGAAGGGGGGAGGGGCGCAGGAGGATTTTTCGCAGGTCCTCTTCATAAACTGGATAGGAGGAGGAGGAGGAGGAGATAATAACAATAATAATGACAATAACAATGATGAGGAGGAGGAGGTAGTAGAGGAAAGATGAAATGCCAGAAAGAGGAAGAGGATGGTTGATGGAGGAGGAGGAAAATAAGAAACCTAGCAGAGGAGAATAATAATAATACAGATGCAGAATAAGAAGCAGACGAAGAAGAAGAAGAAGAAGAGGAAAAAGAAGACGAGGAAAGAAGTAGGACAGGGAAATGGACAAGCAAAAAAAACAACAACACGAAAACATGCAAGCAGAGTGTAAAAATAACGACCAAAAAAAAATGAAAGGAATAAAAAAAGAGGAAGACGGAGGAGACGGAGGAAACGAAGTAAGAGGAGGAGG
Source organism: Eriocheir sinensis (assembly GCF_024679095.1). NCBI lineage: Eukaryota > Metazoa > Arthropoda > Malacostraca > Decapoda > Varunidae > Eriocheir > Eriocheir sinensis. The sequence continues at coordinate 20,848,396 of NC_066526.1, read as the reverse complement.
TTTAAGAGGAAGAGGAGGAGGAAGAGGAAGAGCACGTCCACTTGGCCACGTCCCTCCCGCTTAAAGCTGCCTCTGCCAAATTAGAGTAGCCCCCCCCCTCCAACTTGTCCAAACCAGCACCTTCACCGCCGCCTCCTGTCGCCCCGCCTTCCCCTGCCGCCCAAGAAGCTAGCATCCAGGAGTTCGGCCACGTCAAGTCCTGCCGGAGGGTGCGTCCTGGGCCACTGCCACCTCCTGCCTTTCCCAGCCGACGAAGGCACAGAAGGGAAGGGTCCGTGTCCTCCCCTCCCTTTCCTCTCCCTTGCCTTCCCTCCCTACGCCGTCAGTCCTATCCCGAATCCGGTTTTCAGTCCCGATTCCCCCGTACTAATGCTTCTCTTCCGTTCGCCTTCCTCTCCTCTACTTTTCTCCTCTTCTCCTCTTCTCCACATCTCTCACTCTGTCCCAGTCGTCTGCCTCTCTCTTATTACTTCGTCCTCTGTTACCTTTCTTTCTTCCTTCTTTATCTTTCTTCTTTCTCCTCTCTTCTTTTTACTTCCTCATGTACGGTACTATTTCTCTCTTCTTCTTCCTCTGTGACTTCTCTTCCCCGTTCTATTCTTCTTCTTTCTTTTTTTGTGTTCTTCTCTACTTCCCCATATATATCTTTGCTAACTCCCTCGTTCTCTTATCACCTATTCTATACTCACACTCAGTTTATCTTTCTTCTTTCTCCTCGCCATTATACTCTTTTCTCTCCTAATTCTTTGTCTTCTATCACTCTATCACCCCTCTTCCATTCTTCTTTCCTACCCTCCCTTTCTCCTTTATCACTATTCTCTCTGCCTCCCTTATCTCTTCTTTCTCTGTTCCATTACTTTCTATTTCTCCTTCTCCCACTTGCTCTTCCGTTCCCTTTCCTCTTCTCCCACTCCATTCTCATCCTTTTTGCTACTCTCCTACTCCCGTCTATTTCCATCCACCATCTCCTCTTCTCCTTTCCTCCTCTATTACTGGTCTTTCCTCCGCCCTTTGTCACACCGCCTCTTCTTCCTCCCTCCATTCCTCAGCGTCCCACTTCCCTTCATCTTCTATCCTACTTCTCTTTGTCCTAAAAATATTCTCCTTACTTTCTTCTTTTGTATTTTCAACTCAAGAGGAGACTGTGAGGCTGATGTTTTCTTCCTTTTTTGTTGGTTATTGTCATAGTGTATACCCTACTCTACCCCCCCTCCCCTCAGACATACATACATACATACATACATATATACATACATACATACGTACATACATACATACATACATACATAGAGAGTGTTTATATTATCACTTCCTCTTCCTCAATCTTCCTCCTCTCTCTCTCTCTCTCTCTCTCTCTCTCTCTCTCTCTCTCTCTCCTCCCACTTCCTTCCACTTACTTTCCCTCTCCCTCCCTACCCTCCACCTCCCTTCCTCTACGCCTCCTCCCCCCCCCCCCTTCTTCTCCCTCTCCCCCCCCAAGTGTCGATCGTCGGGTGTAAAGCGTGCAAGTTTTAATGAAATGGTTAAGTGTACCTTCCAGCGTCACATGCAAGGCTGATAATATCTCGCGTAATTTGCGTTTCTCGCGCGGCGCCTCCTCCTCCCTTCGTTTTCTCTTTTCTTTTTTTTTCTCCTCCTCCTGCCGCCGTTCCTCTCTGTTATTAATATGTCGCGCCCGAAGGATGTGTTAGTGGGGCGTCTTGTGTGTGTGTGTGTGTGTGTGTGTGTGTGTGTGTGTGTGTGTGTGTGTAACTTCTTCGCATTTGCACAGGTACGACGAGACACCTGAGGAAATATATCAAGGTGTAAATGGATGTTTGTAACTATGAGTATGAAAGTTGTATACCTGTAATTAACTGAACTGAATACCTTGGATGAATTGAATACCTTTTATGAATTGACTTTAATACCTGTAATGAATTTAATTGCCACTGAATTGAATACCTTGTATTGATTGAATTGAGTACCATTGATTTGTGAACACATTTAATATTGCAGTTGAATACCTTTAATCAAATAGATGGTTTAAATGAGTTGAATATCCGAAATTAAGTGAATAATTTTAATCAAATAGATGCTTTAAATGTGTTGAATATCCGTAATTAATTGAATACCTTAAATAAATTGAACACCATAAGGTAACTAAATCGAGTATCCACAGAAGATGAACTAATAAATAAACTACCTACATAAACACAATAAAATACTGCTATAAACATAACTAATAAATGCACACAACCGAACTTTCTAATACATAAACATACCTCTATTGACGCTTTAAAATGCATAACAACTACACGAATGATTAGACAGACAAATACAGGTTTTCTACTGCATAACCTTATCAAACCGTTACACTGAGCCGCCCAACACACGACCCTGCCCCTTAATTGCCTTCCTCGGGTGTGGGTGGGTGGGTGCTCCCCTTCACTCCCTCCCCTCCTACCCCTTCCTCCTCTTCCCCGCGTCTCGCTTCCTCCCCAGGTGTTATCAGGGCGTCAGTACAGGTTAATTATTGGCGCTCATCACCATCATTACGAACAGGGAGAGAGGGAGAGGCAGAGGGAGAGAGAGAGAGAGGACATGTTGCGAGTGAGAAGAGGAGGAGGATTGGGAGATAGGAATAACAGTTGAAGGAGGAGGAGGAGGAGGAGGAGGAAGCCTTTGTTCAGTGCTAGCTTGTCTATATTAAGGATGATACTACTACTACTACTACTACTACTACTACTACTCCCCCCACACACACATACCCCTTCCTACACGCACTCACCCTCCCCCCAAACACGCACTCACCCTCCCCCCCCTACCCCTCACACATTCACGTACTACCCCCTTCCCCCCTCCCCCCCATATTCATCTTGGCCCAGGCGCTCAGGTAAGGCCACCCACCTGTCTTGATTAATTAACACACCTGGCCTCACGGGGAGTCTCCGCGCGCGGGGAAACGACGCGCAATGCCATTTAATTACCCTTATGTTTTGCTTGATTACCTGAGAGAGAGAGAGAGAGAGATGATGCTAATAAATCTGATTATGTAGAATATTACCTCTCTCTCTCTCTCTCTCTCTCTCTCTCTCTCTCTCTCTCTCTCTCTCTCTCTCTCTCTCTATCTCTCTCTCTCTCATTATCTCCACGAGGCCATTGTCGTAAAGCTGCAACACAAAGGAAGGGTTAAAAAATACAGACCAGCTTAATGTTGTACTTTTCTTGACGTAATATATATAAATTATGACATTATTCTCCTCGTGTGTGTGTGTGTGTGTGTGTGTGTGTGTGTGTGTGTGTGTGTGTGTGTTCCAGGTAATGGTGATGAAGAGCGGCTAATTAATTGCTACATACGACAGACCCTCTCACCTGTACTCTCTCTCTCTCTCTCTCTCTCTCTCTCTCTCTCTCTCTCTCTCTCTCTCTCTCTCTCTCTCATCCACTTTTTCCTCTTCCTTTTCTCGTAATTTTTCTTTCTTCGTTATTAAGTCTTTCCTCTTCCGGCTCATTCCTCCTCCTCTTCCACATCCTCTCTCCTCCTCTTTTTCCTCCTCCTCCTCCTCCTACTCCTCCTCCTCCCCCCCCCCCCCCTCCTCTCCAGGCACTTCAAACGAGGCTTTTTGGGTCTGGTCGTGTAATATTCTCGACAATGTGAATCAGAGTCGTGTTGTGTGTGTGTGTGTGTGTGTGTGTGTGTGTGTGTGTGTGTGTGTGTGTGTGTGTGTGTGTTGTTTGTCTGGTGACCCTCGTTTTATCGCTGTCTGTGTGTGTGTGTGTGTGTGTGTGTGTGTGTGTGTGTGTGTGTGTGTGTGTGTGTGTGTGTGTGTGTGTGTGTGTGTGTGTGTGTGTACCCGTTTATTTCCCTTTCTCTCTCTCTCTCTCTCTCTCTCTCTCTCTCTCTCTCTCTCTCTCTCTCTCTCTCTCTCTCTCTCTCTCTCTCTCTCTCTCTCTCTCTCTCTCTCTCTCTCATATCCTCTTTCAGTCTATCATTATGTTTTTATTCGTCTTTTATTCTCCCACTTAGCTGTCTTTATTTTCCTCCTCCTCCTCCTCCTCCTCCTCCTCCTCCTCCTCCTCCTCTTTTTACTTCTCCTCCTCCTTCCAGATCATCTTCCACCATCTCCCGCACTCCATTTCCACACTTGCTACACACTGTTATCTCTCTCTCTCTCTCTCTCTCTCTCTCTCTCTCTCTCTCTCTCTCTCTCTCTCTCTCTCTCTCTCTCTCTCTCTCTCTCTCTCTCTCTCTCTCTCTCTCTCGCACACACACACTATCCTCGGCCTTTGATAATTTTCACACCCTCTCTTCCTATGGAAAATGTAATAACTGCCTTTGATGTGCCCGGAGCCGCGCCTTTTCGCTCATCTGAAGAACTTTGAAGCGTGAACTTGGGGTCGTAATTGTCAATTTGCCTCGGCGTTTTGAAGTCAAGAATTCTGCCGTCCCTCCACGCTCGTATGGAACCAAAGAGGAGGGGTGGGGAAGGAAGGGGGAGAAGGGATATCAAGTGGGCATGGATGTAAGGGAGAAGAAAGGTAGGGAGGGTCGGTTGATAGGAAGAAGATACAAAAGAGGGAGAAGAGATTTAAAGAAGAGGTGGATGGAACTAGCTTTGGGGAAGGAGGGAAGGGAGGAGACGGGGGGAGAAGTGATATAATGGAGAGAGGAAGGAGAGATAGAAGAGAGAAAGGTTAGATAAAGAAGAGGTGGATGGAACCAGTATGAGGAAAGAGGAAAGGGAAAAGGAGGAGGAAGAAGGGGTATAACGTCAGGATACTTGTAAAGGGAGAGGAGAGGAGAGGAAGAGACACAGAGAAGGGTTTAACAAAGTAATGGATGTGAGACAAGAGAAAAATACATCAGAAAGAGTAGTGAATTGTGTAGTACATGGCTTTGGTAGGAGAGAGAGAAAGGAGTGGATGAGTGGATGCATGAAGACTTAGAATGGATGAAGACAGTTGTGGGTGAAGGGAAGAGATGCCAAGAGAAGTAGTGAATTGTGTAGCTGAGGAGGAAGAAAAGGGAAAAATAATAGACAGGACGAAAGGAAGATATAGATAGGAAGAAAAGAGGAGAGCATGTTAAAGGGAAATAGCAGAGGGCATTTGCGAGGAGGAAGAAATGGAGGGAGAGAATGGTATCAGGGAATAACTGCAGACAGAAGGGAAGGAGAAGAAAGGAGGAAGGAATGGAGGAAGAGGAAGTTAAAGGGAAATAGCAGGGGGAATAGGGAAGGAAGGGAGAATAAAGGAAAGGAAGAGGGAGAAAGGAGAGGCGATTTATAGAAGAAAAATAATTAGTTTGTACAGGTAAACGTTATTGTATTTTCATAAGGTCGTAACACTTTGGCTGATAAATTTATGTGTCTAAGGATAAAATTTGAAGGGTTAGCAGTAATAGAAAAAAAAAGATAAATGGAAGATAAAAGAAAGAGTACGAGTTTGTTAAGGTAAAAAATATTGAATAGTTATAATTATGTGATGCTTTGGTTTAGAAAATTCTTGTGTGTGTAGGGATAAAGAGTTGAACAGACAAGAAAAATAGAATATAGATTGAAGGTAAAAGAAAGACTACGAGTCTGTTTAGATAAAAATTAGTTATAATAACGTTGTGATGCTTTTAGTAGAGAAAACCTGTGTCTGTAGGGATTAGTGTTGTAAATATTAACGAACACAAAACAATTAGCCTTTGTGTGTTTGTAAAAGTGACTGATGTCCGATCCTTTCTCCGCAGGTGAGGATTGGCTGCTGCGTGTGTCTCGTAATTAAGGCCAGGTGCTCCAGGTGAGATTATTATTACTATTATTATTATTATTATTATTATTATTATTATTATTATTATTATTATTATTATTATTATTATTATTATTATTATTATTATTATTATTATTATTATTATTGTTATTGTTATTGTGTCTTTGGGACGATAAAGAATTGTTCACCTTTTCCTAAGACGGTGAAATATTACCTTCCTTTCCTATCCACTATTTTTATGTTCTTTTTTTCTTTATCGTACTTCCCATTTTCCTTCCCTGTTTACCTCCTGTCTCCCTCCCTCGTTTCCTCCCTCCCCTCCTTCTCTCTTTCCCTTCCGCCTTCACTCCCGCCATCCTTCCCTCTTTTCCTTCCTCCATCCATCACTCTCTCTCCCACTTCCTTCTTTCCCTTCATCCCTTCCTTCCTTCCTTTTTTCCATCCTACCCATCCAAACCCTCTTTTCACCCTCCGCCCCCTCACCCATCAATCCTTCCCTCCCTCCCTACTTTCCTCCCGCCTTCCTCCTCCCTCTCTTTTCTTCTTTCCCCCCCACTTAAAACCTCCCTTCCCCCTCCTCTCCCCTTCTCCCCCCTCCTCCTCTCCGTCCTCCTCCCCCCTCCTCCTCCCCCCTCCCCCCATTACTCAGTCTCTGGTCGGCCTCCGGGCAATAAATACTTCAATAAAAAAAGGCCAAGCAAAAAAGGGCAGAAACAGGACAGGCCTTTTATGGCGCCATTTTGGAACTATGAACGTAGAATTTCAATTAAACGGAACGGAAAAAAAAAAAAAACTTCAGCTGACCTCGCTTGGCCTCCATGTAAATTTTTGGTGATTTTTTGTTTGTGCTTTTCTTGATTGTTTCAGTTTTCTTTTTGTTTCTGTCCTTTTGTTTTCCTTTCGTTCGTCCCTGTTTTCTTTTTTCCTGTTTTTGTTTTCCATTTGATCGTCCCTCCTTTCTTTATTTTCCTTGTTTTTCTTTTCCATTGATTTCCTTTTTCCTTCTGTTTTTTTTTATATGTCTTCATTGTTCCTATTTTCTTCATTTTTCCTTTTGTTTTTGTTTTTCTTCTTCATTGCCTCCCTTTTTTCCTTTTTCTTCCCTGCTTCCCTTTCACTTTTTTCTCATACTTTTCTTTCCTTCTTCATTGCTCTCCCTTTTTCTTTTTTCCTTGTGTTTTTGCTTTCCTTCATTGATTCCCATTCTCTCTTTTTCCTTTCTTTTATTTTCCTTCTTCGTCGCTCCCCTTCTCTTTTTTTTCCCTCGTCGCGTAACGTATCCAGTATCGTTTTCCTCATCCCTTCCTTCTCCCTCTTCGCATTTTTGGATCGTTTCCCCTTCACTCCCTTTACCTTTTTTTATTTGTATTATCAGCGTATTTCCGCTCACTCAGCTTCTTTTCCCTCCTCACTTTTCTTCTTCTTCTCTTTCTTCTCTCCTCTCCTCTCCTCTCCCTTCCTCCTCCTTTCCACTCCTCTCCTCTCCTCGTTTCTATTCTCTTTCCTAGTCTCTCCTCTCCTTTCGTTTCCTCTCCTTCTCTTTCCTATCCTATCCTCTCCTTTCCTTTCCCATCCCCTCACATCCTTTCTCTTGTTCTCTTCTCTCTTCTTCTCTCCTCTCCTCTCTCTTCCTTTTCCTTCCATCGTTCTCGTTATAATTGAATTTCTACTGTGTCCTATTCGCTTTACTCCCAGTACGTAATTCGCTAAAAAAGTAACTTATATTTTCTGTCCTCAAACTCCAGGAACTTCGTAAAAATGGTCATTGATCTGATTAGGTGACCTTCCGTCTGGGATTACCTCTATATTTTGTCAATTTTTTTTGCCAGAATAAGTTATATAAGAAAGTGACCTACGATATTTCTGTTTCGAACTCTGACTATACACTAATGCTTTCTTTATCAAAATGTAATGAACTTGTATACCTACCTTACATTTCTTTAATTGATTTTATACTCTGACTTATTCCTTTTCACCTCAAGAAAGTATAGATAGAATTATATTTTTCGAACACCAACAATATAATTTTTTTTCGTCAGCATTTTACGTTTTCTCTCTTGGTAACTTCATCAAGAATCCTAATGGCCTCGGGGAACTTCTGTGACCTTTTCCGTAAATTATACCAATCCACGAGAAAGTTCAAGCCACATCTGTTTTGTAGGTCAGGTGAACGCGGCTGGGTCTCTCCTGACTTTCATGGACCAATTTTCTTTTGTTTTATATAATTCCTAACACATTTATTTTTATCTATGTGACCCAAGTTTCTCTTCACTCCTATAATCAATTGCTTTCTATTTTTTGTAACTTTCAATTTTTCATATATAATTCCTAACACATTTATTTTTATCTATGTGACCCAAGTTTCTCTTCACTCCTATAATCAATTGCTTTCTATTTTTTGTAACTTTCATGGGCCATTTTTTTCATATATAATTTACACATTTATTTTTATCTATATGACTCAAGTTTCTCTTCACTCCTATAATCAATTGCTTTCTATTTTTTGTAACTTTCATGGGCCATTTTTTTCATATATAATTTACACATTTATTTTTATCTATGTGACTCAAGTTTCTCTTCACTCCTATAATCAATGGCTTCTATTTTTTGTAACTTTCATGGGCCATTTTTTCATATATAACTCTTAACACATTTATTTTCATCTACGTGAGTCAAATTTCTTTTCACTCGTATATTCAATTGTTTTCTATTTTTTGTAACCTTTCTTTACGTCCAGCTCTTCATTGTTTTCCATATTTCTCGCTTTTCCTTTCAGTTCAGCTCTTCGCCTGCTCTGCCCTTGTTTGTTTTATCGCTAATTGTTTATTTATGGTTCAGTTATTTATTTCGGTATCTGATTTATGTCTATTTGCTTTGCTTGTTTGTGATTTCTTTTTTTTTTCTCCTCCTGTACACCTGGTTTTGTTTATTTTGTTATTATTATTATTATTTATTTTTTTCAGTTAATATTCCTACCTGCTGATCTATCCATCTACCTACCTATCAATACCTATCTGTCTGTATCTATCTCTGGCATTCCTTCCTCTTTCATATCACTTTCGTTTTCATAGTTTTTGCTTCTTCTTGTTCTACTTTCTTTTTCAGTTACTTCCTCTACCTACCCATATACCTGTCTACCTGTCTATCTACTTATCTACATATCTACCTACCTTACCTCCCTCACCTCCCTTTTTTCATCCCTTTTCTCCTTTTTCTTCTCCTTGCTTCCTTTCCTTTCCTTACCTCATCTCCTCTTCCCCTTCCTTCTTTCTCTCTTTCCCTCACTTCCCTTATTCCATCCCTTTTCTCCTTTCTCCTCCTTGCTTCCTCTCCCTCCCTTACCTCATCTCCTCTCCCCCTTCCTTCTCCCTCTCTCCTCCCTTCCTATCTACCTACATTTACCTATTTCATCCCCTCTAACAGTTTAATCATACGTATACCTGGTTTTCGATGTTCATTTCTCTTTGTTAATTTACTTTATTCGTTAATTTACTTACCTTCCTACTTACCTACCTTCCTTTATCTTCCTGCTTCATGCCTTTACTTTATCTTTATTTTCTAACTTTATTCTGTAACTCGTGGCGGCGGGGAAGTAATGTTAGTGCTGTTACTTGTAATGGTGAGAGGAGGAGGAGGAGGAGAAGGAGGAGTGTTGAGGCCCAAGTCCCTCCCTCCGTCAGGCAACTTGAGCCACTTGCTTTGAGTGCCTCCTCCTCCTCCTCCTCCTCCTCCAGTTCACCATTGTGCTTCAACTGTCTGCATGTGCCTGCTCTTCCTCCTCTTCCTCTTCTTTTTCCTCCTCCTCCTCCTCTTCCTCCTTGTTTTCGTAATCCTCCTCCTCCTTCTCGTTCTCTTAATTCTCCTTCTCCTTCTTTCTCTTCCCTTTCATATCCTCCTCCTCCTTTTCTTCCTCCTCTTCCTCCTCTTCCCCCTTGTTTCTCCTCCATTTTCTTGCCTCTTCCTTCTCATCTTTATCACCATTATTCCTCCTCCCCCTCCTCCTCCTCCTTATTTAACTTTCCTCTCCGTCCTTTCTTTTCACTGAACTTTCCCCTTTATTGTCCTTCATTTCCTCCTCCTTTTTAAGATTCCCTCTCTCTCTCTCTCTCTCTCTCTCTCTCTCTCTCTCTCTCTCTCTCTCTCTCTCTCTCTCTCTCTCTCTCTCTCTCTCTCTCTCTCTCTCTCTCTCTCTCTCTCTCTCTCTCTCTCTCTCTCTCTCTCTCTCTCATATAATAAAAAAGAGCAAAAACCACAACGACGATAAAAAATGAGAGAGAAAACCATGGAAAAAAAAAAAAAAACCCAATATGAGTCAAAGTTTGAAGCACAGACACCAACAGGTTAATCGTTAGTCATTTCACACCTGTCATAAACACGTTCTGAGACTCTCACTCTTAATGGCCTTAGTATGACCTCAAGGTGACTCTTAGTTCTCGAGGTTACTCTTTGCATGTCTCCTATTAAATCTAACTAACTAGGTATGTCCCTTTGAGGTTCTGAGCAGCAGCAGCAGCAATCGTGTCAAGAGTGGACTTTGTAAAATGAGGAAAAAATAATCACAAAATGCAAAATATGAAGATCGGTTAACGTACTTCATACTCTATTTTCATACTCTGCGTTCCTTACTTCATACTCGTGTTTACTTACTTCATACTCGACTAGACTTACTTTGTGTACTTTTCGTGATTTGTTTCATACTTGATTTCCTGCATACTCGAGGTGACTTGCTTCATACTCGTGGTTACTTCATACTTTTCGTGACTTCATACTCGGTGACTACATTCTCGAGCTGACTCTTCATATTGACTTACTCTGTCTCGATTTACTTTCTTACTTACTTAGTGACTGACTGACTGACTTGTTCCTCGAGTTTTCTGTGTGTTTCTGTGTTTTTCTCTGTCATTTTCTAGACACCTTCTCTTGTTACTCTCCCTCCCACTAATCCTCCTCCTCCTCCTCCTCCTTCTCCTCTTTCTCAAGTTCCTAAGAAGGTCGTAGTAACCGGTTTATTATGTTTGTCCTTCAGCCAAGCATTACCCTCCCCCCTGCCCCCTTCTCTCTCTCTCTCTCTCTCTCTCTCTCTCTCTCTCTCTCTCTCTCTCTCTCTCTCTCTCTCTCTCTCTCTCTCTCTCTCTCTCTCTCTCTCTCTCTCTCTCTCTCTCATCCTTTCACTTCATTTCATCGTTTCATCCCTTTAGTGTCCTACGCATCCATACTCTCTGCCTCCCTCCCTCTCTCTCCCTTTCTCCCTCTTTCTTTCCCTCCCTCCCTCATCTTCACACCAACACCCCCTGCACAAAGGATTAAACCCCCTCCCCCTCCTTCATTCATCCCAACACCCTTTTATTCTCTCTCTCTCTCTCTCTCTCTCTCTCTCTCTCTCTCTCTCTCTCTCTCTCTCTCTCTCTCTCTCTCTCTCTCTCTCTAAGTTCCTACCCCTCTACCCTTATAACACACACACACACACACACACACACACACACACACACACATGCACACACATTCTCACCAACAGGGTCTTTTGTGTGTGTGTGTGTGTGTGTGTGTGTGTGTGCCATATTCTCCCCTCCATCAACATAATATCGTCCAGAATTACCTCCCACTGTGACCCTCACACGCTTCTCTCTATTCCTCTTTTCTCCTTTTTTTCTCATTTTCATTCCATTTTTTTGGTTAATTTCGTTTTCCTTTATTTGCATTTGATGCGTCGTGTAGTTCTTTTAATTTTCCTTTTATTTTGATTATTTTTTCTTTACATTTTCCTTTTCTTATTTCCATTCCATTTCTCGTATTTTTTTCCATTTCATATTTTCATTCAATCTCTCCTCTTTCCTTTAGTTTTCCCTTCCATTTCTACAGACGAGGACTCAATTCTGTCTTTATTCTCTTTTTCTATTTAATATTGGTATTTTTTCCCACTTTTCCTACTTTCATTCTATTTTCTCATCATTTACCATTTTGCCGTTCCTTTTTTTCCTATTTTTTATTCTAATCTTTTTTCTTCCTATTTTTTCCTCTTCCTACTTTCATTATTTTCTTATCATTTCCCAATTGCCCGTTCCTTTTTGGCTATTTTGTATTTTCACCTTTTTTCTTTCCTCTCTTTCTGGTTCATGTTTCATCTCGCTAACTCTCTTCTTCTTTTTCTCGTATCTGATTTGAGTTTTTCTCCTCGGCATTTGCTCCAATTACGTCCTCCTCCTTTACTTGCACAATTATCATATTCCTCGTTTCTCTCTTTATTCCTTTAACTTCTTCCTTTTATTAAACTCTCTCTCTCTCTCTCTCTCTCTCTCTCTCTCTCTCTCTCTCTCTCTCTCTCTCTCTCTCTCTCTCTCTCTCATTCCCTCAAGCCCTCTCAACCCTTTCCCCTTTCTTGTTCATGTCCCCTTGGTCATGTTTGCCCCCTCTCTCTCTCTCTCTCTCTCTCTCTCTCTCTCTCTCTCTCTCTCTCTCTCTCTCTCTCTCTCTCTTAACCTAAAGCAGTATGTTATTGCGCGTTTGCGAGAGAGAGAGAGAGAGAGAGAGAGAGAGAGAATGCTATTGTCTTTCGGGGAACCCCTCATTGTTTATACATCTAGCGATGACCTGCGCATGGCGATCTGTCTCACCGTTAGTATGTACGTTATCTATTTATGGAATATATATATATATATATTATATATATATATATATATATATATATATATATATATATATATATATATATATATATATATATATAATACGACTACATGCTGTTATGAATGGCTTGGGATTTGAGGGAAAGACAACGACTCTGTAAACCTTCTATTTCACTTGGCAACGTGGCATATGCGATGGTGCCGCACCATTCACCCTTCCGCCACCATGGAAGACTCACGTAGGTCTCACTCTCGCGTCCTGCACAGCTAAGCAAAATATATTTTATATAACATAAATAAGAGAGAAAAAGGGGGGAGGGGTAGCGAGCTCCTCTGCGGAGAGTGATGGGGTGATGTGGCAGTAGCGCCGCTCAGGGGAGCCGTGCCTAAAGGCTCAATTTAGAGTCGATCGACTATAGTAGATAGGTAGATACTAAGTAGAGAGGAAGGTAGACAAGTGTAGATAAATAAATAGACAGATAGATAGACAGAGATAGAGATACAGATACAGACAGAGATACAAAGTGAGAGAGAGAGAGAGTCATTTCAAGGCGGTGGATAGTCAAGGGGTAGGGCGTAACACCACCACCACTACCACCACCTCCACCGTCAGCATGATCATCGTCAGCAGCAGCAGGCGACTCCGTGTTCTGTGTCTGCTCATGACCCGCCAGTAACTCACGTGCCGGGTCGACAGTTATGAGATATGCACCATTTACGTTATGGCGCTGTGGCTCTGCGGCGGCGAGGACGTTAATGGCCTTCTCCACCCCCCACCCCACCAGCACCCTCCTCCTCAACATCTGACGCCCCCCGCCTCTCCCTCCGCTGCCTCTCCACGCATTACGCGTCCCCCCCTCCACCCAGATTCTCCTTCTCTGTGTCTCTCTCTCTCTCTCTCTCTCTCTCTCTCTCTCTCTCTCTCTCTCTCTCTCTCTCTCTCTCTCTCTCTCTCAATTTCCTTTTTCTCGTACTCAGTTCTTTAATCTGTTCCTTCTTCATCCACCTCCTCTTTCTTCCATCTCCTCTCCACTATCCCCTCTCCTCCCTCCACTCCTGATGCCCTCTCTCCACTTCTTACGCCTCCTCCTTCCACTCCTGGTGTCCTCTCTCCACTTCTTACGCCTCCTTCCTTCCTCCTGATGCCTTTCTCCCACTCCGTAAGCTGCTTCTCCGCCTCTGTGAAGTTGTCCCTCTATCCATTTCTCTCCATCCAGACCTTCTTTCTTCCTTGGGTTTTTCTTTTATTTTTTCCTTCCCTAATGTGGTCTATTTTTCCTCTCCTTCCATCTGTATTATTTTGTCTTCCTGCGCTTCTTTCTATTCATTTCTTTTTCAATCTTGACTTTTCTTCATTGGGTCTTTCTTGTTTTTTTTCCTTTCCTAATGCCGTGTCTTCATTTTTTCCTTCTTCCACCCTGTTAATTTTCTTTTGTCCTTTCCCCCAAATTTCTTTCTTCCGTGGGCTATTCTCCCTTTGCTCTTCCTCTCCTCTCACTTCTCTTTACATCCAGATTCTCCTTCGCTGGGTCTTTCTTCTTTTTTTCCTTCTCTCACGCCGTCTCCATCATCTTTCTTTCATCTCTTTTTCCTCTCATCTGTTTATCTCGTTTTCTTCATTCCCAACGCCGTCCCTTCATTCTTTTCTCTTCCCTACCATTTAATTTTTCTTTCCCTGGTTTGTTTCTCTTTTCTCCTCCTCCTCATCCATTTCTTTCTTTACCCAGACTGTCTTTCCATGGGCCTGTCTTCTTTCCATCCTTCTGCAATGCTTTCTCTTCATCCTTTCCTCCTTCCCTACAGTTCCTTCTCGTGGCTTCTCCTTCCGTCTCTCCTCTCCATCCCGACTCGCCTCCTCTGGGCCTTTCTCATCCACCTGAGCGCTGCCTTCCCTGCCTCCACCTGCCTTCCTTCTGCCTCGTAACTCACCTGTGTTGTTGTATCTCATTTGTCTACAGCCGAGGGAGTAGTCCTGGCCGCGGAGGAAAGGAGGGAGTGGAAGGAGATGGAGGGAGGGAATGAAGGAGGGAAGTTGCTAGTTGTCCGTTGGGGGAGGATGGATGGTTGCATGAAGGGAGGGAAGGAGGGATGGAAGGTAAGGAGAAAGTAAGGTAGACATGGAAAGTATAGGAAGGAGGAAAGGATGAAGGGAAAGGAAAGAAGGAAAAAGTTATAGGGAAATGGGGAGAGTAGGCTAGGAAGGAAGGAAAGAAGGATGAAGGGAAGGAAGGGAAGGAGGAACGGGAAGATAAGGAGGAGTAAGTAAGAGAGAAAGGGAAAAAGTATATTCGGAAGGAAGGAGGGAAGGATGAAGGAACGAAGGAAGCGGGGACGAAAGGTAAGAAGAAAAAAGGGAGATAATTAGGTGGAGGTAAAGGAGGAAAGGAGATAAAGAAAATGAGGTTTAAGGCGGGCATGAAATTTGAGAAGACGTACAAAAAACGTGATAAGGAGAGAGTGAAACGAAATAACAAAGTCCCTCACAAACAGACGGACGGACTGACTGACGGACCTGGTAAACGGACTGTCTGCAGTGCTATCCACGACTCTGTAGCTGCATGGTCCAGAGCGTTCATTTTGATTTATGGTATTGGCGCAGACCACATTTTTCTTCATTGTTATTATTCTACATTTTCTCTTATGGCAAAATCGCTCCGTTGAATAAAGCGCAGCCTCGTGTTGGCTTTAATGGGCACCTCATTGTATTGCCGGGAGAATTTGGGCGTTTCGTTCAGCATATATTGTAGCAGTTTTCATCCAATTTGAAGTAATTGGCTTTTGTGATATTGAATTCCCATTTATCTGATCACCGAGCAGTTTTATGCGGGTCTTGCTGAAGGTTCGTTCCCTCCACCCGCCGCGGTATAGAGTTTCTTATTTGCGTATCACATCGAGTCCTGAGATTACTTAGCGTGCCGTCCAATCGAGGGAGGGAACGGTCCGGCTGGGGTACGCTGTCTCGGGCTCTCTTGGGTACTCTCATTCCTGTGACTACTCGAACGTTGCCATTCCGTGAAGTTCTCTTGTGTGTAAATATGAATAACAGTCTCGGGTTCCTTCTGGGTTCCTCTTTTTTGTGACTACTTGAACATTGCCGTCTAGTGAAGTTGTTTTGTGTGTAAATATGAATAACGCTGTCTTGGGTTGATGGCTAAGTTTGATATAGTCGTTGTTACTTTCATTACTACCTCTAAGATCGATACTGACGCCCATGAAAGAAGACTAGGAGAAAGTGGGAAAGGGAGGGAAAGAGTAGTTGTTGATAAAAGACAGGATGACAAACAACAGTGAGAAGAATAGAACTGAATGAATGAAAGGAGGCAGTGGGAGGCGGTGAGAAAAAAAGTATGGGATGGGGAACAATAGAGGGGAGAACTAGAGCAGATTGAATGGAAGGTGGAACAGGTAGGCGGGGATAAAGGAGGTATGAAAAATAGCAGATAGAAAAACTAGAACAGAATATGAATGAAAGGAGGTGCAGGCGGAAGCAGGGGATCATAGAGGTAGGTTAAAAAATAGAAGAGGGATGAAATTAAAACAGAATTAGCAGCATATGTAGGACGACGGAAATAACCATCGCCAAATCTAGGTCACGGCCGACAGTTAATGAGTTAGGTGTTTGTAATGGCTTGGTGACTGTTATGCTCGTGTAAACATATAAAATTAAACCATAAAAAATGAACTTCAGCACTGACCTTGTTTAGCAAATATTGGACTTTCGTGCTTAATGGATCGTCTTATGTGAATTGTTATGTTTTTCGTTCTCTTCACTGTTGTTAAGTGTATAGTAAGATACATTTGATGCTGTAGAGTACGAAACGACTTACAATTTAACTTAAAACTGCTCTGAACATTGCAAAGACTGGCCATAAAAAAGTGCACAGAGAGAGAGAGAGAGAGAAATTAGAGCAAGAAGAAGAGAAGAAGAGGAAGAAGAAAGAAGGAAGTGAGAAAGAGAGAAAGAATAGTGAAAGAAGAGTTAGAAGAAAAGTGAGAAGACAAAATGAAAAATGAAAGAAAAGAAGAAAGAACAAGAGGCAGAGAGAGAGAGAGAGAGAGAGAAAAGAATAAAACATTGGATACGTAGATGGAAAGAGAAAAACAGAAAATACACACACACACACACACACACACACACACACACACACACACACACACACACACACACACACACACACACAGAGAGAGACAGTAATGGAGAAGGAAGAGGAAGAGGAAAGAGGAAAGGAGGCGGGAAATAAATGTAAGGGAAGGGAAGGAAGTCTTGCAAGCACACCAGAGGGAAGGTATGACTCGTCTCCTCGGGCCGCCACCTGTCGAAGGCCTGGGAGGAGGGGCGGCAGGGGGCGGCTCTTACCTGTCCGGCGGCGCGGCAGGTGTGATATATGTGTTTAGGAAGGGCCGGCCGAGTGACTGGATAGCGGCGCGAGGCTGGCTGTCCTGTAGGAGGCGATGCTGCAGGGAAAGTGTGCGTGTGGAGTTTGTGTGACGCCGTGGCTATGATAAAGGATGAGGAGGAGGTAGAAGAAGAAAACGAAGAAAAGAGAGGGTGGGTTGTGTGTGTGTGTGTGTGTGTGTGTGTGTGTGGCGCCATGGCTATGATAAAGGAAGGAGGAGAAAGAAGAAGATGAAGAAAGATAGAGATGAAATAAATAATGGAAGGACAAGGTAAGACAATATGAGACGGGAAAGAAGAGCATAAGGAGGAAAGAAACTAGGGAAAGTAGAAAAGAGTAAAAAATAAGAAGGGAAAATAAGATTACGTGGGAGAAAAGGATAAATAATTACGTGGATGACGGGAAGAGCACAAGTGTAAAGGGATTTGGAAGAACAGAAATAGGAAAACGAAGGAGGAAATAAAAATAGGGATGAAAAAAAAGTATATAACGTGTAGATTAATGAAGGAAAAACAGGAGAATGGAAGGACGTACCACATGCATCATCATCATCATCAACAACAACAACAAAACATACAACAGCAATACAACACTCACTTTCCCTTGCATTCAGAAACACACAAACAAACAAAAACAAAAAAACAAAAAACAAAATCTCGTGACCCCTGCTCCACAAAAAAAAAAAAAAATAATAATAATAATAATAATAATAATAATAATAATAATAATGACAATAATGCGAATAATAAAGAGAATATGAATACCTGAGCATACAAGTGGGTCGTCGGGAGAGGGAGGATGGAATGGGGGGAAGGGGAGGGGGGAGGGGGGCAGAGGATGGGGGGGGGGGCGGCGGCGAAATGTTATTGTCGAAAATTATCGTGACAGGAAATTTATTCATTGCATTATCATACGTGTGTTGTAACGGTTATATTGGCGCGCGATGAGGCCAGGAGAGAGAGAGAGAGAGCGTGTGGAGTGTGCCTGTGACTGTGTGTGTGTGTGTGTGTGTGTGTGTGTGTGTGTATATCTATGTGGAATTAACGCGATAAGCAGCTGTAGAAAAGAATAGGAGGAATATAAGACAAAGAAATGATAGGAGAGAGAGAGAGAGAGAGATTATGACTGTTTCACATCGGCAGAAGCAAATTGGGACAAACTTAAGTAGCTTACCAGTAAACACAAATTGATACAAGATAGATAGATGTATAAATAGATTGAGATAGACACGGAAACAAGAAAATTTGGCCCATCAGTTGATACAAAGAGATAAATGATAGATAGATTGATAAATAGATATAGATAGATAATAGTAGAGGATAGATCTTGTGTGAAGGGTGTGAGGGAGTGTCATGGGGCAAACTGTAGTGAGGGGAAAGAAGGGGAGACGAGGGAAGGTGAGGGGAGAAGGGGATAAGGACAGAGTTGAGAGTGGGGGTAGACAGGCTGTAGAGAGGGAAAAGAAGGGGATATGAGGGAGGATGTGAGGGGAGAAGGGGGTAAGGACAGGGTTGGGAGAGGCGGTAGACAGGCTGTAGAGAGGGAAAAGAAGTGGAGATGAAGGAGGATGTGAGGGAAGAAGGGGGTGAGGACAGGGTTGGGAGAGGGGGTAGACAGGCTGCAGAGAGGGAAAAGAAGGGGAGATGAGGGAAGGTGAGGGGAGAAGGGGGTAAGGACAGAGTTGAGAGTGGGGGCAGACAGGCTGTAGAGAGGGAAAAGAAGGGGGTATGAGGGAGGATGTGAGGGGAGAAGGGGGTGAGGACAGGGTTGGGAGTGGGGTGTAGACAGGGTGTAGAGAGGGAAAAGAAGGGAAGATGAGGGAGGATGTGATGGGAAAAGGAGAAGAAGGGGAGAAGGGGTGCCAGAGAGGGGAGTATGAGGGTAGGTAGACTGGTCACTTCCCCGCCCGCCGCCTCGTCCATCATGACAAACCGAGCACTTTCTCATCGACACTGGAGGCGGCCGCAGTAATAACACCTCCGGCCTCAAGTAATTTATGAACTTAATTGATTACCCTTCCTCCTCTTCTTCCTCTTCCTCCTCCTCCGTCGGTCTCGTAGTCGTCGCCTTTCTCGTCCTTCTCTGGTACTCCTTCCTCCTCGTGTGGTCTCCTTCTTCCTTCCTTCCTCGTTTTCTATTTCCTCTTTAGTTCTTTGCGGCCTTTTTCCTTCTCATTCATTCCACTTTTTCAATTACTTTCTTTTCCTTCCACTTCTTCATCTGCGGTCATTTTCTCCGTTCTCTTTTTCTTCTCTTATTTTTCTCCGTTCTTCTCCTTCTCCTCATTCTCCAGCGCTCTTTCCTTCTGTTCCTACTTCTCCACCTACTGTCTCTTTCTTCTCTTCTTCCTCCTCCTCCTCCTTCGCCTCCTCTTACGCTGTCATTCTTTACCTCTCCCATCTATTTCGTCTTCTCATACCTCCTCTTCTTCGTACTCTATCTTCCTTACCTCCTCCTCCTCCTCCTCTTTTTCGCTACTTTTTCTCCCTTCATCATCATCGTCTTTAGGTTTATTTAATACGCGCGGAGCCGTTTCCCCGCGGCCGTGATGGGACAAGTGAAATCATCTGTGCGTCGAGGGAGACAAAAGGGAAGGGAAACCGCGGGCCGTAGAGAGCAAGGGAAAAAGGGAAAAAGATGAAGAAAGATGAAGAATGTCAGTGGAGGAGGAAGGAAGGAAGGAAGGAAGGAAGGATGGAATGAACACTAGATAAAGAAAGAAAGAAATGCTACAAAAATGGAAGGAGAAAAATTAAGAAAGTAGGAAGTAAGGAGAAATAGAATGAATGAGAGAAAGAAAGGAAAAAAGAAATGCAGGAGAGAGGGCAAGAAAGAAGAACACGAAAAAGAAGGAATGGGCAATGCAGCGATAATATGGAAGAGAAAGAGGAAGAGGAGGAGGAGGAGGAGGGTGACGGTGAAGTCTGGCAGGAGGAGGAGGAGGAGGAGGTAGCTCTCTCTATCCAATAAAGATAAAAGGGTGGCGCTGTCTCTCTCTCCCTCAGTGTGAATTCCCATCTCTCATGCAGATTATCCGGGGATGTATAGAGCAGGCACCTTACCTCCTCCTCCTCCTCCTCCTCCTCCTCCGCCTCCTTCTTCTCCTCCTTCTCTTCCTTCTTTCCTCCTATATTTTCGCTGCATTGCCCATTCCTTCCTTCTGGCGTCCTCCTTTTCTCTTCCTTTCCTGTTTTTATTTCCCTTCCTTCTCATTCCTCCATTCCATTTTTACTTTCCTCCTTCATTTCTTTCCATTCCTTCATTTCTTTCCTTCCTTTCTTTCTCTATCGTTCATTCAAACTTTCCTCCCTCCCTTCCTTCCTTCCTTCCTTCCTTTCTTCCTTGCATTACGTCCTTCCGTGTGTGTGTATGTGTGTGTGTGTGTGCGTGTGTGTGTCTGCGTGTGTGCGTGCGCGTGTGCGTGCATAGCTTATGCCTAAACCCATTATCCGTATCATCCAAATCTCTCTCTGTATGCGTGAAGGGCCTCAGAAATAACCCTCAATAACCAAAACTAAATTTATGCACAGACGTCCCCCCCCCCTCACCCTATCCCACCACACCGACCGCACGAAGATAAACACTCGCGGCCCGTTTTCCTTGAGTAATTAAAGGAGTGACTTAACCAAATCAGAGTCCCCCGCAACCCGCCTCTCCGACCCTCTTCTTGCAAGGGTCACGGAGGGAAGGGAAGGGAAGGGAAAGGGAAAGCCGCGGTCACTTTTCTTGTCCTCTCCTGATGGACGCTCGACTTCTCTTCCTCCTCCTCCTCCTCCTCCTCCTCTTCGGTTCCTCTCCTTTAAATTTTTCATGATATTCTCTCCTCAGATTTATGATTTCCTCGCAGGCTGGTCATGACTTCAACGGAATTTGGGAGGAATTTAAAGGGACAGTGATGGCTGAGTGTTTAAGACGATGGGGCGATGATTGCGAGAGAGAGAGAGAGAGAGAGAGAGAGAGATATACCGAAGAAAATTATGACAAAATGAGTATGTAGTCCATAAAGAAACGTATTAAAACCAGAAAAAATGAGAGAGAGAGAGAGAGAGAGAGAACATACAGCATCCTTAAAATATGATCCCATTCTGCATATCACTTCCAGGGCTAAAACCTTATCCGTGTTGCTCATTAATCGTATCTTCGCGGCGGGTCAGTCAGTAAGTGAGGGCGGCGGAGGGTAACGTGAGTGCCCTAATAAGGTATACCACTAAAAGAAGTCTCCCTCCGCGCCTGCACAGAGAGCGCCTTCACGGCAACACGAGTGCGAGGACTAATGGATCACAGCGACATTGGATACAGCCTTGACGGGGTGAAGTAAGGGGCTGAATGTACCGTATTTGCCGGCGTTGTAGACTCTTCCCCATTTTTTCGAGTTTGAGAATTAGAGATGATTAAAAATAGGAAGGGGATATGTAGGGTGGGATGGACACACACACACACACACACACACACACACACACACACACACACACACACACACACACACACACACACACACACACACACACACACACACACACACACACACACACAAACTCTCTCTCTCTCTCTCTCTCTCTCTCTCTCTCTCTCTCTCTCTCTCTCTCTCTCTCTCTCTCTCTCTCTCTCTCTCTCTCTCTCACACACACACACACACACACACACACACACACACACACACACACACACACACACACACACACACACACACTTCCATAAATCTTCGTTTCGGTCAATCTTTATCAATTTCACTTGCCGCCAATTCCTCAATACAGCGTTCCTGAGAGAGAGAGAGATGAATTCAACAATCGGAAAGACGAATAGTGTTTTTACGAGTTTGATTAATGATGAAATAGACAAATCGAGTTAGGTGTTTCTCTCTCTCTCTCTCTCTCTCTCTCTCTCTCTCTCTCTCTCTCTCTCTCTCTCTCTCTCTCTCTCTCTCTCTCTCTGAATGCTGTTTTTTTTGTTCCTTCATATAAAATGTATGATTTCGTCCGACCTTTTGTGTTTTAATCCGGTGATTTCATGCACATTTCAAAGATAAATTGACTGGCATAGATAGATTGATAGATAGACGGATAGACGGATGGGCGGATATATATATATATATATATATATATATATATATATATATATATATATATATATATATATATATATATATATATATATAGAGAGAGAGAGAGAGACTCTTACAAATAGATACGTCCATAGTTTACACAAGGAAGAACAAAGGGCTTCCTCTTTTCACAGCCTAAGGCTCTATCACACACACACACACACACACACACACACACACACACACACACACACACACACACACACACAGACGCACAGAGGGAAGCCACACAAGCGTCCTTTTCACAACACAATACACACACACACACACACGCACACGCCAAGCCCTTCTACGTCTGCCCGCTGAGGTAATAGAATGGAATGTTTTTTCTTTTTTGCTTTTTTGTTTTACTGAATATTGTACGTTGTTTTATGATGATTCTTTTTAATGTATTGAATGCCTGTCTTTGTTATCATTGTGTACTGTTGTCTTGTTTTTTTGTTTTTGTTTTTTGTTGGTTGTTGGGCATCAAATTTTTTTTTTTAATCATCTTGAGCGTACGGTGTTTGTATTAGAGTAAGTTCATTTAGATATGTTTATTTTCTTGTGCTTAAGCTGAGTTAGAGGACATTTATTTTTTCCTTTTCTACAATACGAATATATAAAAGAAACTGAAAAAGAGCTCTGAATATAAGTTTTTTGACTCGTTTCATTTTTTTTTCTTACTGATTTAGTCTGAATGAAATCACGAAAGCCAGCTGTTATTTTCGCTATGGTTAATATGCACTACCGAGAATTGATCAGTCACGAATGGAACGCACCAGTCCACACGTGTTCTCTTTTTCGTCTTTACTTGCCTCTTGCGTCACTCACATGCACTTAATCCCGACGGCCACAAGTCACTCAGGTTCTTGCCTCCCTTTCAGTCTGCTCTTTGCTACCCACGTTCTCCTCTCTGCCCACTCTCTTCCCTTCTTCCCTTCCCTACCCACGTTCACCTCTGTCCACTCTCTTCCCTTCTTCCCTTCCCTACCCACGTTCATCTCTCTGCCCACTCTCTTCCCTTCTTCCCTTCCCTACCCACGTTCACCTCTGTCCACTCTCTTCCCTTCTTCCCTTCCCTACCCACGTTCACCTCTCTGTCCACTCTCTTCCCTTCTTCCCTTCCCTACCCACGCTCATCTCTCTGCCCACTCTCTTCCCTTCTTACCCTCCCTATCCACGTTCTTCCCTTCTATCTTCCATTCTACTTCTCTCCCCACCTTCTTCCCCTCTTTTTTCCATTCTACTGTCCTCCCTACTTTCTTCCTTTTACCCGAGTTTTCCCCTTCTCCCCTCCACTACTCTTTCCTCCCCACTTTTTCCCTCTACCCACATTCATTTTCTCTTCGCTTCTCTGTACTCTTTCCTATCCACTTTTTTCCTTCTTTCACTTTTCCTTCCTTCACATGTTCTTCCTCCTCCCCACGCTCATTCCTTTTTCCCTCCACTCTTTTCCTCCCTACCCATCCTCCTCCCTTCCTCCCTCCACCCTTCCTCTCCCTACCTACCTTCAACCCTCCACTTCTCTCTCTGCTCTCTCTCTCTCTCTCTCTCTCTCTCTCTCTCTCTCTCTCTCTCTCTCTCTCTCTCTCTCTCTCTCTCTCTCTCTCTCTCTCTCTCTCTCTCTCTCTCTCTCTCTCTCTCTCTCTCTCTCCTCTCCTCTTCTCCTCTCCCTCATACGCCCCCCCCCGCCACATCTCGCTAAGCCTCCCCAAGCAGCCTTGAGGCCCCTGGACGCGGGATAGGAAAGTAATATCTGTAGCTGTGTGTGTGTGTGTGTGTGTGTGTGTGTGTGTGTGTGTGTGTGTGTGTGTGTGTGTGTGTGTGTGTGTTCTCTTTTCTACCCTGCTCTTCTCAACTTTTCCTCCTCCATATATTTTTTTTTTTGCTTTTCTTTCATATATCTTTTTTTTACCTCTTTAAATAGCATTAGTTTTACCTATAAGTTTCTCTTCCATTATTATCTTTATATAGTTTTCTTTCTTTTTACTTTCTCCTTTCTTTAACTTTTAATATTTCTTATCTTTTCCCTTCCTCTTTTGATCATTCCCTTCCTCCCCTCCATTCCTTTGCTATTCTTTCCTGTCCCTTCCTTCTCGTCCCTACCCGTCCTTTCCATTTCTCTCTTTCTCCATTCATCTTTTCCATTTTTTTCCTTTCCCTCCACCAACCCTTTTTATATCTTTTCCCTCCCTACCTTTCCTTTCTATTATTTTCCTTTCCTCTCTCATCTCCACCCATATTTTCCATTCCTTTCCTCTCCTTTCCCTTCTCCAACCATCCTTTCCTCTCCATTTACTTTCCTTCACTTTTTCTCCTCTTTCTCTTCTCCCCTGTCGTCTCCTTTCTTCTTTCCCTTTCCTTTCCATTTCTTTCCTCTCCTTTCCCTTCCTCGCCCATTCTTTCCATATTATTCCTTTCCTCTCCTTTCCTAATAGCTTAGTTCTTTCCCTTTCCTTTCCTTTCCATTTCTTTCCTCTTCATTCCCATCCCCCAACCTTCCTTTCCACCCCATTCACTTTCCTTCGCTTTTTTCCTCCTCTTCCTCTCTCTCTTCGCCTCTCGTCTCCTCTTCTGCTCACCGCGAACTCCATTTCCTTCCCCGCCCCGGACTCGAAGCTGATTGGCTGATTGGAATTATTTACATGCTGATTGGATTACACCGCCCTTGTTCTCCTCCTCCTCTTATTACTCTTCTTTATCCCCCGTTACCCTTTTTCTCCTTGTTTCGTTCCATATTCATTAATGTTTATTTATTCTTTCTCTCTGTCCTTGTTTGTGTTTTCTTTTTTTTCTTTCTTCGTGTCCTTGTTCTTCTTCCTTTATTTTTCTCCATATACTTATTCCCGTTTTCTTTTTCCTTATTCTTGTTCCCTTCTCATTTTTTTTCTCCCTTCTCGTCTTTGGTTGTGGAAGTGAAAGTTGTTGCTGTTGTTGTCGTTGTTGTTGTTGTTGTTGATGTTGTTGCTCTAATATCGCCTTCTCGTGTTGGTCTATTTCAAATAAGCCCTCTTAATTAAATCCCAATACGAATGATGGCCTGTCTCTCTCTCTCTCTCTCTCTCTCTCTCTCTCTCTCTCTCTCTCTCTCTCTCTCTCTCTCTCTCTCTCTCTCTCTCTCTCTCTCTCTCTCTCTCTCTCTCTCTCTCTCTCTCTCTCTCTCTCTCTCTTTCCTTCTTTCCTCTTCCTCTTTCCTTCATTTTTTCTTTCTTGCTTTCCTTCTTTTTTTTTAATTTTCCCTTTTTCTTTCTTTATTTCTCTCATTCCATCTCTCTCTCTCTCTCTCTCTCTCTCTCTCTCTCTCTCTCTCTCTCTCTCTCTCTCTCTCTCTCTCTCTCTCTCTCTCTCTCTCTCTCTCTCTCTCTCTCTCTCTCCCCCTCTCCTCTACAGCTGCATCGCTTTATATAGTCTCGGTCTGTTGGTGGCTGATCCATCCTCACTATTGTTCTGAGATGAATAGTGGAGGCTGGCAACAAGGGGGGGAGGGGGGGAGGAAAGGGGGAGGGGAGATGAGAGGAAGGGGAGGAGACGTATGGAAAAGGGGCGAGTGCGTTAGGTGATGGTGGTGGTGGTGGTGGTGGTGGTGATGGTGGTGGTGCATTGGTAGTGACAGTGAGTTTTTTTTTTTTTTTTTTTTTTTTTTTTTTTTTTAAGTCTTGGCCTATTGCGCCGGTAGGCTTCTTCCCGGTGGATCCTGATGGTCGGTCCAAGGCTTCTTCCCGGTGGGTCCTGATGGTCGGCAAAGCCCGTTCTGGCGCAGGCGAGTGTTTATAGTGGCGCCATCTTGCATTGTCTCATGCTGCCCTCCCGGAGCTCATCTTTAATCCTAAAATCTAGGGTCCGGGTTGATAGGTGGTCTTCTGGACAGCATGTGGGTAGTTTTAAGCCACTCGACGGCGGCTGAAAAATCCCAGCTTGGTGGCACCGGTCGGGGATTGGACTCGCGTCCTCCTGAACGCGGGGCCGTCTTGTTATCGGTTCAACCACCGCCTACCCAGTAGGGTGACAAGGTTTAGTGGTGATTGTGTGTGTGTGTGTGTGTGTGTGTGTGTGTGTGTGTGTGTGTCCATACGGCATAAACTATAAAAAGCCTTTCATCCTTAAAACGATTTCATGTGATACGTATATATTGTGATGCACGCGTTTGAATCCCTACCCACCTCTCTCTCTCTCTCTCTCTCTCTCTCTCTCTCTCTCTCTCTCTCTCTCTCTCTCTCTCTCTCTCTCTCTCTCTCTCTCTCTCTCTCTCTCTCTCTCTCTCTCTCTCTCTCTCTCTCTCTCTCTCTCTCTCTCTCTCTCTCTCTCTCTCTCTCTCTCTCTCTCTCTCTCTCTCTCTCTCTCTCTCTCTCTCTCTCTCTCTCTCTCTCTCTCTCTCTCTCTCTCTCTCTCTCTCTCTCTCTCTCTCTCTCTCTCTCTCTCTCTCTCTCTCTCTCTCTCTCTCTCTCTCTCTCTCTCTCTCTCTCTCTCTCTCTCTCTCTCTCTCTCTCTCTCTCTCTCTCTCTCTCTCTCTCTCTCTCTCTCTCTCTCCCCTACTCATAACCAGCCTGTGATTCCGTGTAAATTAGATATACCGATTTTCATTAACATACACACGCGCCATTAAGGCAAGGGTTAACAGTTTAATTAAATAATCACAGTTTTTCGCAGTGTAACGATTATAATTTACGTCCTTCCACTTATATGCAGTTTTTATGCCTAACAACTTAAGTGGGAAAAGGTGGAAATATAGAGAGGAAAAATTGGCGGTGGAAAATTCGTGAGGGGGGTGGCTGAGAGAGAGAGAGAAGAAAGAAAAAGACTTGTCATAGTGAGTTCTGACAGTAATTTTGAAACACAGGTAATCGGATTGAGAGAAGGGAGTGGGGGGGGGCTAAGGGGGTGATTAGGTAAGGTGTGGCCGCGAACGACTAGGGAAAGGAGGGAGAGAAGGAGGGAGAGAGAACGAATAGAGAGGTAAAAGGGGGGTGATAAAATGGAGTGTGTGTGTGTGTGTGTGTGTGTGTGTGTGTGTGTGTGTGTGTGTGTGTGTGTGTGTGAGAGAGAGAGAGATGTAGGTCGATAGGATATTAATGTGTGTGTGTGTGTGTGTGTATGTATGCATCGCCTAACATGTATTTGATGGTGTGCGTGCGTGTGTTTGTTCAATAAAGGCTCCCCCCCCCCTCCACCCCACATGAAGCTCGCCGTGTTTACCTGGTGCGGGATAAACATTGGCGGCCCTTTGACACCTGAGCTACCTGCCCGCCGCCTGATTAAGACAGGTAACGCCGCGCCCCGAAATCACCTGTTTGCTCCGCGCTTTTTATCTCTTCCATTTCGACCGTGTTTGCTTTATTCGTTCTTTGCTTTCCACTATCGTAATTTTTTTTATTGGGTTTCATTTTACGTGTTTTTTCATGTTTTATTTTTTTGCTTTCTCTCTGGCTTTGATGTTTGATGTTAAGTGAACGACTAGGCGATGGTGGAACACATTGCATATTCCCGGAATCACACACACGTACATACATACTAACACACACACACACACACACACACACACACACACACACAGGTACAGAATCAAGGAAATTCACGCTGAAATACACATGAAGCGAAAGCTAATACAAGAAGATTATTCATACGTCCTCTGACACACACACACACACACACACACACACACACACACACACACACACGTACACAGTCACTTGGAAATGCACACAAACCGAACGTTCCCATAATTAACTACACAAGAGATATGCATATAGCTTGTGCTTCGTGGCGCAGTGGTTAGCACGCTCGACTTAAACTCAGAGATCCACGGCTCGATTCCTGTGAGATGTGGAGACGGATGGTTGGACTCCTAACACACCTTCCCTTGTTAAATCAGGTGTTTGTGGGTACCGTGTGTCATTTAAGGGTTGTGTGTCTTCCAAAGGGAATAAGAAAAGGATGAAAATACTAGACCTTCAGACCCAGAAATGGCGAACGATGCATTAATAGAATAACATGAATTTGGTGGCAAGATAATACGATTGGGACTTAAACCTCGGAAACCATAATTAGATAAACAGGTAGTCAAATACGGTCACACACACACACACACACACACACACACACACACACACACTCGCGTCGATGGTGTGGCCTAGTTACTGTCATCAGCACGTGAGACAGGTGTGCGTGCGAGGCTCACCTGCCTATTGATCTAACGGGACCCGGAAGCTGAGGTGTTCTTGAGGAAGGAAGGACACGGCGGGAGGGGTAGAAGAAATAGGAAAAGAAAAGGTAGTGGAGATGAAGCGAGAATCAGAGAGGAGAATGGGAATGTAGGAAAAGGTGAGGAAGAAGAAAGAGAAGGGAAGGCATAAAATAGTTGGAGGAATGATAAAGTAAAGAAAAGGTAGAGATGATAAAGAAAGAATCAGAGAGAGAGAGAGAGGAAAAAACAGGAGGCAGAAGGAGAGGGAGGAATAATAAGATAAAGGACAAGTTGTAAGGAGAAAGAATAAGAGAAGATAGAGCGGAAACAGAAGAAAAGGGAGGAGAGAAAGGAAAATGAGGGTAACGAAAGGGAGAGTGGAACGGAAGATAGATTTAGAGTTTCTTTTTTTCTTGGAGGAAAATAAATTGTAAAGATGAAAACTGTAAGAAAATGTAGCACAGGAAAGAAGAGAGAAAGGGAAGGGACAGGAATTAGAACCAAGGAGAGGAGGAAAGAGGCCAGAGAGAGAGAGAGGGAAGGAGGGAAGTTAGCGAAGTTTGAAAATGAGGTGAAGTAGGAACGGCACATGCTCTGAAAGTTCATATATGCCAAAGTTCCTAAGTATCATTTGTAACACACACACACACACACACACACACACACACACACACACACACACACGCACATCAATTAATACCAGCAATGTGCAACAACAAAGAAAATTACGTTGAAACTCATTGCGGCTTTTTTTCCAACACTTGATAATTACACTCGCATCGTTATTTTTGGTGATGTATTTTTTTTTTTGCTTCATTGCTGTTATTTCATTATGGAGTTGTAATGTCCTTTGTTTTCCTTTCTTTAATTTCAGTTAGAGCGTGTGTGTGTGTGTGTGTGTGTGTGTGTGTGTGTGTGTGTGTGTGTGTGTGTGTGTGTGTGTGTGTGTGTTCTACCCTCTCAATTTCTTTTCATACCACTCTATTATTAGATCTCTCCCCTTTCTCTCTCTCTCTCTCTCTCTCTCTCTCTCTCTCTCTCTCTCTCTCTCTCTCTCTCTCTCTTCGTACCCTCTTTATCTTCCTCTTTTCCTCCTCCTCCTCCTCCTCCTGCTCCTCTATCTTCTCTATCTTCATCCACCTGCTTTATTGGTCTTTCATTTTCTTCTCTAATGTTCATTATGGGGGAATTTTGTGATCAATCTTGCAAACTAGGTCACCGTGTGTGTGTGTGTGTGTGTGTGTGTGTGTGTGTGTGTGTGTGTGTGTGTGTGTGTGTGTGTGTGTGTGTGTGTGTTCCTGCAGACATCGGAAGTGTTACAACTTTTACGGATTTTTATTTTTTTCCCTCACATGAGAACTCGAGATACACATTAGGGTTGGAGTGCTTTCGAGAGAGAGAGAGAGAGAGAGAGAGAGAAGGAAAGGGAGTCTTCGTGGCCTGGCTCGTCTGTCGGGTCTCTGTGTCGCATATTTCTCTGTTTATCACGCCGTAAAGGTCCTGAGTATGGCTCGGCGACGGGGGCGGATTAATACGTCTTGGCTGGCGAGGGAAGCTTGGGTAGGTATTCCCAGACGCTCCCACCTCTCACCTCACCTCTTTCCAAAGGCCAAAAAGGGGATCAGTCGGGTCCCCATGAAAGTTTTGTTAGGTTTGTGGTGCAGATGAAGGGCCAAACTACCACCAGGGTCATTAGACTACCCCTGGAAATGCCCCAAATGTTTAAATATATGAAACCGTATTCTTAAACGTATCGGCGCCTTAGTTCGCCTGTATGAAAAGCCTCTCGTGGAAGATGCTGGGCTTTTCATGGACCAGCTGTTTTGTGATCCTCGTGATAGTTTACCCCGACTTTTGCACCATGAACTAATCACACAAGAAAACCCGGTTAATCGTCACTATGGCCTTGGGAAATAGACGTAATACTCTTTGAACGGGAAAATCATCTAGGAAAACTCGGTTAATTGTGACTGTGCCCTCGGGAAATAGTCGTAATGGGAGCCCACCGATACGTATAAGAATATGGATCACGAGTTGATGTTCTGCGGCCAGGTGTTAGCTTTATAAGTATGGGCCCCGGGGCCCATACTTATAAAAGCTAACACTAATCTCAGGCTCGTCTTAAGAGGCCAAACCGGCCCTGTGGAGTCCCATATCCTGGGTGTTAATCTGAGACGCGACGCGAGTAGCTAAAGTTGGTCCCAAGCAGGCATAAGTCCTGGGTCTTCATCTGGGGCAGCGACCTGCAAATGTAAACATTGCCGGGTGTTGCCAGACAGCCAGCGTGCCTCATCAAATCGTTTTACATTCAAACGCTCACTATAGTCTTACAAAACCTTATTATTATGGATATGATGTACTTCTATTCAATACTTTCACCTATTTAAGGAATCTTACCCATTAATATTCATATGAGATAACTGATCTCGCCGTTGTTGGCAACTTTATTTCCCCACTACCCGTGGCAGCTGGAGCCCCAGCTAGGGTGCACACTCACCTCTGAGACGAGACATAAGTCAAACGCCTTACTTCTTTATATGTATGGGCCCGGGTCCACACTTATAAAGCTAACACCTCGTCTCAGGCTCGTCTTAAGAGCCCAAACCGGCTCTGTGGAATGGACGCGGCACGAGTAGCTAAGTTTGTCCCGGGCAGGCATAAATCCTGGGTCTCGTCTGAGGTTCGACCTTCAAATGTAAATATTGCCGAGTGTTGCCAGACAGCCAGCGTGCATCATCAAAATCGTTTTGCATTCAAACGCTCACTGTAGCCTTACAAAACCCTATTATAATGGATTTGATGTACTTCTATTCAATACATTCACCATTTTAAGGTATTCGTACCCATTAATTTTCATATGAGATAACTGATCTCGCCGTTGTTGGCAACTTTACGTTCTCCACTACCCGTGGCGGCTGGAGCCCCAACTATGGTGGAAACTCGCCTCTGAGACGAGACATAAGTCAAACGGCTTATGTCCTTATAAGTATGGGCCCGGGTGCGTGCGTGCGGGCGCCGGGTACCGTGTCATTAGGGCGAAGGAGACGAACATTTATTGGTGTTGATCCACGCGGCAGCCGGTGCATCAGGCGGCCATTTGGGGTCCCGCGGAGTGGCGATGTTACGACGCTTTGGGCTGAGTGGTGAGGCTGGGGATGGGGAAGGGAGGTGGAGGAAAGGAGGTAGGGAGGGAAAGAGGAGGAGGGAGAGAGGGGAAGAGAGGGGGACGAAC
>NC_066526.1:20769641-20812141 GCF_024679095.1 Eriocheir sinensis | reverse complement strand
TGTTCCCGTACTTCTCTTAGCTTACAAGATATCACGTTCTCGCGTTTATTGTCGTTATGATAGTCTTGTGTTGCTGTGTTTCTCTGTAGTGCATTCCATCCTTTTTCTTTAGTTGTGATGCTCTCCTCCCTTTCCTCATATATATATTTTCATCTAGAAACCCCTTTGCTTGTTCTTCTGCCTTTGCTCGCCTTCGTTTCTTCGTCTACAAACTCTTACCTTCATGTATTTACGCTCGTGTATTATTCACTTACTTGCTCTCCTCGCCTTCCTCGCTGTCGTTCTTCATCAGCAAGCTTTAAAGTGTTTTTATTTACGGCCAAGTGTATATTCCTCTCTTCCTCGACTTTGCACCTGCACCATTTCCTTGCATTCGTTCTTTATCTACAAACTTAATGTCGCGTGTATTCCTCCCTCCCTTCCTCCTTCCTTGAGTCTGTCCCTCCACTGTTTCCTTGCCTTCGTTCTTCGTTAATAAACTATTAGGTATATATATTTAATGCCAAGTGTATTCCTCCCTTCCTCGAGTCACTCCCTCCTCCGTCGACGTGATGTTTTCCTCGCCATCCTTGCGTCTGTCCCTCACTGTGATGCACAAACAGGCAGGAGCAGCTTCAGGCCCGAGGGAGATGACCCGCTCGCTTCTCTCTTCCTGCCTTCCTCTTCTTGCCTGACCTGCCGTGTGCGTGCCGACACTCCTGAGGCAGAGATTATTCATGGCGAGGCCGAGCTTGCGTCCCCCTCACCTTCCCGCCCTTCACCTGCCGCCGACCCCGTGTATCCTGCAGCAAGGTGACGGGCAGGGAAGTGGATGTCAGATTGTTCATTGATGGTTGTCGATCCCTGATGACTGGCTGGCTTGGGACGACATCTTGATATCACCTTCCCTTAGTGTGTGCGTGTGTATGTATATGTTTTGTTTGATGTGTGTGGTGGTTAGTGTGCTTGTGTGCTGCAGGTTGGTTGGTTAATGGTACAGAGGGTATGTGGGTAAAATAGTATTAGGTGTGTGTTAAAATATATAGAAAATGGTATGGGGAAAAGAAAGGGTAGAGAAGGTAAGGTGTTGTGTGTTGAAAGGTAAAGAAGATGGTATGTGTGTAAAAGAAAGAGTAGAGAAGGTAAGGTGTTTTGTGTTGAAGGTAAAGAAGATGGTATGTGTGTAAAAGAAAGGGTAGAGAAAGTTGTGTATGTGAAAGGGTAAATGGTATGTTGAAAGATAAAGAATATGAGTGTCTGTGTGTGTGTGTGTGTGTGTGTGTGTGTGTGTGTGTGTGTGTGTGTGTGTGTGTGTGTGTGTGTGTGTGTAAAAGAAAGTATAGAGAAGTTGTTTGTGTACATGAAAGAAACACTCCATTAAGAAAGTAAAGACCCAATCACCCTACGACGTAAAATGAAAGTGCAAAAGGGAGGGTTACTAACATCACAACTTGAGGCTACAAAAGTGTCTTGTTTCTCCTCCTTTCGCAGTTTAACGTTGTTGTGTTAATGAAAAGTGTTGCAGCAGGTGGCGGTTTTACGTTTACGAGTGTTTTAGTGTTTACTCGTGAGATAGGCAAATGTTTAGCTGTGATATCGATGTTTACGCTGTCTCGAGGGATGTATTAGGGACTTGAGACCATGATGACGGTGGTGTCGGTCACTTAAAGGTATCGTAAAGGGAATTGTTTGTATGCGATAGTCACGTTTGTTTTAGTAACGTTTTATTGGTATTTAGACCTTTTAGAAGACGATCCAGACTCCTCAATAGTGACTTAGATGTATGGTGTGTGTGTGTGTGTGTGTGTGTGTGTGTGTGTGTGTGTGTGTGTGTGTGTGTGTGTGTGTGTGTGTGTGTGTTTACGTCCGCACTTGAACACTGTAAGGCTGAGCGAGGTGTTGAAATTAAAGATATAGGAGAAATAAGAACTTTAGGAGAGAGAGAGAGATGGGGAGGAGGTCATTTCTCACTCTCTCAGTTTGGATGGCGAGGCGACAGCGGGCGAGGGGACGCGAGGGGATGAAGGTCAATTTTTTTGCGCCTTTCCGCCTGTATTTTCGCCTTCAGTGCTTGTCTTCAGGTCGTGGCGTAGCTCCCCTCCCCCCCTCCCCTCCTCCCTCCCTCTGACGCTTCTTATCCACTTCTTTCCTTCCGTTTTCTCTCTTCCTTTTTCGCTTCCTCACTGGCCTTCCATTCTCCATTCCCTTAACTCTTTCCTAGTCTCTCCTTCCTCCGTCTCTTCCTTATTTCTCTCTTCTTATCCCTTGCTCTCCTAGTCTCTCCTTCCTCCGTCTCTTCCTTATTTCTCTCCTCTTATCCCTTGCTCTCCTAGTCTCTCCTTCCTCCGTCTCTTCCTTATTTCTCCCTTCTTATCCCTTGCTTTACATTTCTGCTTCACCTCTTCCTCCCTTCATTCTCAACATTTCTTTTTCTGCACCTAGCCCTTTTTTATTCCCGTCCTCCATCCCCCTCTCCTTCCCCTTTCCATTTCTTCATTTTTTACCCTACACCCATTTCTCCCTTCTTTTCCTTTCCTTTTTTCATACCTCACCGCTTCCCTCCTTTAATCCTCAACGTTTCTTTTCTCCAGCGAACCCTTTTTTATAACTCCCTCCAACTCATCCCCCGTCCCACCGTCCTCCATCCCTATCTCTCCTTCCCTTCTCTCCCCCCACCACATTTTCCTTCCCCTCATACTCCCATTCACCCCATCCCTGCAAAAGTACCTACTACGTTTTGGGGTCGAAATCCATTGAGGTCTTTTAGTACATTCTTCAGGGCAATGGTCCGGCCCTAGTTGGCGGTAATGACACGGATGGCCTGCTAAGCGGCGGCCCAGTGACGTAAGGACTCGGCTAATGGACCCCCGCGTACCCCTGAGGCTGGGGGAGACTTGTTGGGGCCCTGGCTGCTCCCCGGGGTGAGAGGCGGATGGGGGATGAACCAGAGAGTAACAGGGTGGTCATCGTCGCCTCGCCTTCAATTTTCGCGCATTCTTTGTCACTTGAAGTCGTGTGTTGGGGGACGAGTTAGGCGCCGCTGACACGCTCTGAATGCCAAACGACCACCTCAGCCTTCCTCCCTCTACCATGAGTTCGCGAGGGAGGTACATGCAAACAGCCCTCAGACTCTCCTCATTCGTTTCACTAAGCACGTGTAAACCCAGCCAAACGAACTACTTAACCTTCCTCTACCGTGAGTCTGCGAGGGTGGTAGATACATAACGCTCTCAAACCGCCCTCACCCGTTTCCCTCAGCGCCTGTAAACCTAGCTAAACGATCCCCTTACCGCCTGCCCATAGCCGTGAGTAGTGTAAACCCAGCCGAACGACCTTCTCCTCGCCCTCTACCCTGAGTCTACAAGGGGGGTAGATAACAAAACCGCCTTCAAACCACCCAAATTCCTTTCACTAAGAGCGTGTAAACCCAGCTAAATGACCCCCTTTCTGTCCTCCCCTTCACCGTCAGTCATGAAAACCCAGCAAAACGACCCTCTCCTCACACTCTACCGTGAGTCTGCAAGGGAAGTAGATAAAAAAACCCGCCCTCAAACCACCCAAATTCCTTTCACTAAGAGCGTGTAAACCCTGCTAAATGACCCCCTTCCTGTCCTCCCCTTCACCGACAACCATGAAAGCCCAGCAAAACGAACCCCTTCCCGCCCTCTACCGTGAATCCGTGAAGGTGGTAGATACAAACCCCCTCCTTCAAACCGCCCTCATTCCTCTCACTAAGCACATGTAAACCCAGCGCTAGTCCTTGCTAAATCCCGAGAGGCGACATGACTTGCGGCGTCCACCTCGGCATTGTATCCGCGGCTGAGCTCGTGTTGAATCCTCGTTTAAACTACATTCGCATTTTCTTTCTCCTTCACGTGTAAGCCTACGAGACGAGGCGTGATATCAGGGCCGGAGACGGTGTGGTGGGGGGTGGGGAGAAGGAGGGTGTGTATTGGGGGGCTAAGGAGAGGTGGGTGTTGTGTGATGGGGGATGGAGGTAAATGTGTTATGTGTGTGTGGGGGGGGTGATGGAGGAGGTTGTGTATAGGGGGTGAAGGGGGTTGTATGTGGGGGAGGTGTGGAGAGAGGGGGGTGTTGTGTGTGTGAGGGATGGAGGAGGTTGTGTAGAGGGGTTGAAGGAGTTTGTATGTGGGGGGAGGTGTGGAGAGAGAGGGGTGTTGTGTGTGTGGTGGGGAATAGAGGGGGTGTAAGGGGTTGTATGTGGGGGGAGATGTGGAGAGAGAGAGAGAGGGTGTTGTGCGTGTGGTGGGGAATAGAGGGGGTTGTGAAGGGGGTTGTATGTGGGGGAGGTGTGGAAAGAGAGGGGGGTGTTGTGTGTGTGGTGGGGAATAGAGGTGGTTGTGTTGGGGTGGGGTGGAGGGAGTCGCTTGTGTGTGTGTGATGGGGGGAGAGGTGGGGAGGGCTCGTGTGTGTGTGCGTGTGTGACATTCAACGTGTATGTGTGTGTCAGATTTCCGTCACTCACGTCAGAAAAGAATATATATTTTTTTGTGTTCTTAGTGTTGCCTCGATGAGCTTTGTCACCCACGTCCTCGCGTTCAATAGAGCTCGTTTGTTTTCCTCACTCAATGGGACAGATTTTTACATAAGGATTCTGCGAAACTTTTAAAAGAAGGAATTTGATGTGATGCTGTGTGATAGGCTTAATTTTATTCTCTGTAATGTTCTATTTTTGCATCTTTTGTAGAGGGAATTTGACGTTGCGATATTTGAGAGCCTTAGTTCTTTATCCTCTTCATTGTTTCTTTTTGTAACTTTTATGGAACAAATTTGACGTAATGTTTTGTGATAGGCCTACCCTTATTCTCTGCAGTGTTTTTTTTCGCAACTCTCGAAAATGAATTTGGCGAAGTGGTTATTTGATAGGCTTACATTTATTCTTTTAAATCTTTTTTGTGCCCGTATGATAGGCTTACCTCTACATTGCTCAATGGTTTGGATTTTTAAATATTTTTTTCACCAGCTTTGTACAGAGCGAAGTTATGTAAGGTTATGTGCCTCTCACCTTTATAAACAAGTCCTCTGTGTCCTCATCAATAGTTGAATGTATTTTTGTTTTACTTACTCATTTTAACAGATAATGCCTTGGTGTAACTTTCAAAGGAGGATGCCCTAGTTCAACTTGTGCTAGAGAATCTCCTGGTTTTAACTTTTACAAGAGGATGCCTTGGTTTAACTTGTTAGAGGATGCCCAGATTAAACTTCCAAATAGAGAATGGCCTGGTTTAATTTTGAATAGAGGATGTCCCAGGCTTAATTTATAATGGATGCTGCTGCCCTAGTTTAGCTTAACAGAGGATGCGTTGGTTTAACTTTCAATGGAGGATGCCGTGGTTTAACTAATTAGAAGATGCCTTGGTTTAACTTTTGGTGGAAGATGGGATTAACTAAATATTAAAGAAGATGCCGTGAGTTAACTTTTATTAGAGGATGCCGTGGGTTAACATTTATTTAACTTTACTTTCTATTGCTATTTTGGTCATTTACTCTGTTTTGTCCTGTTTTATTCTGATCATTTTGTCCCCTACTTATCGTTGCTTTATTTCCCTCCTATTTTTTTTTATTCTATTAATTTTTTAGAGGATGCCGTGGGTTAACATTTGATTAACTCTACTTTCTATTGCTATTTTGGTCATTTACTCTTTTGTCCTGTTTTATTCTGATCATTTTGTCCCCTACTTATCGTTGCTTTACTTCCCTCCTATTCTTTTCTATTCATTTCTTAGAGGATGCCGTGGGTTAACATTTGATTAACTTTACTTTCTATTGCTATTTCGGTCATTTACTCTGTTTTGTCCTGTTTTATTCTGATCATTTTGTCCCCTACTTATCGTTGCTTTACTTCCCTCCTATTCTTTTCTATTAATTTTTTAGAGGATGCCGTGGGTTAACATTTGATTAACTTTACTTTCTATTGCTATTTTGGTCATTTACTCTTTTGTCCTGTTTTATTCTGATCATTTTGTCCCCTACTTATCGTTGCTTTATTTCCCTCCTATTCTTTTCTATTCATTTCTTAGAGGATGCCGTGGGTTAACATTTATTAGAAGATGCCGTGGTCTAACTTTCCCCAAGGCCGATCGGGTACAATTTCATCTTCAGTTGTTTAATGGTGCATATTAACTTTGCCGGGTGT
The DNA here is from genome assembly GCF_024679095.1 of Eriocheir sinensis. Lineage (NCBI taxonomy): Eukaryota > Metazoa > Arthropoda > Malacostraca > Decapoda > Varunidae > Eriocheir > Eriocheir sinensis. The sequence continues at coordinate 20,806,005 of NC_066526.1, read as the reverse complement.
TCTAATTCACACAGAGGTAAGGTTAATTAACTCGCCTCATCTCCCCTTTCGTAATATTCCCGGGAACATTATTGTTCTGTTATGATTATCAAGTTACTATACGATAAATATGCGCGTGGCCTCTGTGCGCATCTCCGACACACCGTATTTTCCTCTCGACCCCCTTCACTTTAGCCAGGACCAGCATAGTAGTAGTAGTAGTAGTAGTAGTAGTAGTAGTAGTATCAGTAGTAGTAGTGGTAGTAGTAGTAATAGTAGTAGTAGCAGTAGTAGTTGTAGTAGTAGTAGTAGTAGTAGTAGTAGTAGTAAGCCTCACCATACGTTCTTCCGGGTCTCCTTTCCTCCTCCTCCTCCTCCTCCTCCCCTCAGGCTATATCCCCGTCTAGCAAGCCATAAAGCCCTTCTTATTAAGCCCTGAGCCCCGCCTGCCAAGTCATAAATTTGGTCTCACAGCGCATTAAAATTTGCTGGATCCGCCCTCCTCAAAATGTTTCCCTCTGCGGGCCGTATTTTTTTTTTTATATTTTCTTTTTTTTTTGTTTATTTTCGTTTGTGTTTATTTTTTTGTTGGTTGGATTTGATGTAGAGTTTGATATGAATGTATCTACGAGTTTGATTTTTTCTTTCTTTTGTTCTTTCTTTTTTCTTTCTTTCCTTCCTTCCTTCATTTATTCTTTCTTTTTGTTTTTCTTTTTGTCTTATGTTTCCTTTTTTATCCTACTTAAATTCAGTCCCTTCAGTTCTTTCTACCTCCTCCTCCTCCTCCTCACCATTATTTTCTATTTTCATCTTTTTTTCCTTCTTCTTCTTCTTCTTCTTCTTCTTCTTCTTCTTCTTCTTCTTCTTCTTCTTCTTCTTCTTCTTCTTTTCTCTCCTCCTCCTCCTCCTCCTCCTCCTCCTCCTCCTCTTCCTCTTCCTCCTCCTCCCCCCCACACACTCGATTCTCCATTTGCTCAAACAAGGCTATTTTTCGAAGCACTGAAGGCCAAGTGAAGCTTCAAAGGCTTATTTTTCGAGGCAACGAAGACGAACTAAATTGCGTCGGCCGAGGGAAATATTGACGCGTAATAGACAGGTTCTTTTTATGCCTGAATTAAGTCTCGTCCCCCACGGCAGAGTCGCCCTCGGGAAGATGAAGTAAGGAGAGGTAAAAGGGAATTAATGTATGTACGTATGTTTTTAAGTGAATTTTTTGTTGTTGATGTGAAGAGCGTAGACAATGAAAAATGGAAAGGACACGATGTAAAATTGCTGCTGTTGTTGTTGTTGATGAAGTTAGAAGGAAAGGAAGGTTGAAAGGTACTGTTTTTTTCTGTTTTTTTTTGTGTTTTCTGTAAATATGAAGAACAGAAGGAGGAAGAAAATAGAATGGCGTGCTTTTTTTGGTAGTTTGTTTTCTGTAAATGCGAAGAGGAAGAGAAGAAAAAATAAAGCAAAATGGAAGGACTTTTTTTCTTGTATATTGTTTTCTGAAGATGTGAAAAAGAAAAGGAATGAAGAATGAAGAAAATAGATGGACCAGTTGTTGTTGTTATTGTTGTTGGCGTCATCGGGAAGCTAAACTTGCATATAAAGAAGGGCGCAGTGTGTGTATTTTTTTTTTTTTAGTGTGTCTTCTGTAGATATGAGGAGAAGAATGAGAAAAACAATAAAGAAAATGGAAAGACTAGTTGTGAATGTTGTTGTTGTTGTTGATATGATGGTGATGGTGATAGCGTTGGTCAATTTCATTAATCATATTTTGTAGATTTTCTTTTTTTTGGTAGCAATATTCTGATTAAATATTTTTTTATCCCTTTTTTATGCTGTTTGTTCATGCAGCTTAGCCACGCACACGGAGGCTATACACACGCACACATGAACGTACACAAACACACACACACACACACACACCACAAGTTATCATATCATTAAGAATTCCAATAAAAAAATCTAAACACGCAAATAATCGTGATAAACATACATGAACCCGCCCCCAAGGACACACACACACACACACACACACACACACACACACACACACACACACACATACTATATTACTGTTGTTGTTATCCCCCCCTTCCTCAAAGTTTCTTATTCATCTCATTGTTTATTTTCCCTGCGCCAAACAAGCAAGAGGAGAGTGATGGGGTCGAAGGGGAGGATGTAATCAAAGGAACGAGAAGCAGTTTTGTGATGAAGAATATAATGAAGAAAACAGCGAACGGACAGGGAACGAACGCGCTAAAGGTTACTGATCCCCAACGGAGTGTGTAGTGAGTGTATAGTGAAGAAAATGGGAGTGTTTATAATGGTGAACGGGAGAGTATAAGGAGCATAATGAGAGCGTAAAGGGATGCGTTTTTATTATAGAAAAGAAATGGATGTGAGAGAGAAAATATGCATGGAAGAAAAAGAGAGAGAGAGAGAGAGAGAGAATAATATTATAAACAAATACAACAAGGAGTGACAAGAACAGGAAAAAAAATGCAGTCAAAACAATAATAAAAAAACGATATAAAACACAATAAAGAAAACAAACAAAAACACAGGTCACCTCTCCCATGCGTCGGCCATGTTTAATTGAGGGGGGGAGGGGGAAGGAGGGGAGAGGAGCAAAGGGGAGGGGAAGAGGGGAGGAGAGGGGGCGAGAACCAGAAATTCATTACCAGCCGGAATGACAAAATTGTTTACCATTGTCGATCTGCAGCGCCTTTACGAGAGCAGTCATGAGAGGAGGAGGAGGAGGAGGAGGAGAGAGAGAGTGGAAACAGGATTAGTAGTAGGGGAAAGGGAGATTGGGTAGGAAAGTAGGTAGGAGATGCATGAGAATGGGGAAGGAGGAGGAGGGGAGAAGGAAAGGAGGAAGAGGAAAGGGGGAGTAAGGAGGAGGAGGGAGGAGAAACAGGATTAACAAGAGGGGAAAGGGAGATTGGGTCGGTAAATAGGAAGAAGAGATGCATGTGAATTAATGAGAAAGAAGTAAGTAAGGAAGGAGGGAGGGAAAGAAGGAAGGAGGGAGGTGGTGGTGTGATTGTTCCCTCATACAAAGGAACAAGGACCCCTGAAGGAAGGAACATGGAAAGAACATGGAATAGAATAACTAGTGGAAATAGAAGGGAAAGAATTAAAGGAAGAATTATGTTGGCCTTATTTTTTTGGGGGGTAGGGAGGTTATTTATTTTATTTCAACCCTTCTATATTTTCTTGATTTATTTTTATACATCTCACACCATCTTTCGTCATCTTTTCTTAACCATTATGTTACAGCAAAGGAATCAGTTCAAGGGCATAAAAAAAGCCCGCTACTCTGCTCCTAAAAAAGAGCCTGAGTAGTGGCCGAAAGATAGGTCAATTTGCATTTTTCCTCTCTTTTCTATTGCTATTTTGGTCATTTAATCTTTGGTCCTGTTTTATGTCCTTCATTTTGTTCCCTATTTACCGGTTCTCTATTTCCTCCTACGAACTCTATTGCTTTTGGTTATTTAGTCTGTTTTACCCTTTTTCAATTCCCTCATTCCACTCCCTATTCACCTAAAACATCCTCCCCCACCTCTCCCTCCTCTAAACACCTGCCCACCTGCCGTACCTGAACTAATTAAATTTGCATCCGGGATTTGTTATTTCCAGTGTAACATTTCACACATTTTGCAATCTTCTATATCTACATTATTTTCCCTCCACTTCGCGTTGACGGCACTCACTAATATTTATGAACCCTCAGTGAATATTCCCTCTTATTATCGTTATTACCGCCATCATCTTCCCGTGTGTTCCGGCATTAAAGTAATTTCATTCACTTACTACACCCGCCAAATGAAGCCTTGGGTAAATTGCTTCTGTAGTCACGTGGCGCACCGACTTTCATGGTTATTAGTCATTGGGTTATATTCTTAAGCTCTACAGGGGTGTGGAGTCGGGAGTCGAAGTTGGAGTCGCCTACTATTTGCCTTAGTCGGAGTCGGTAAGAATATCTCCGTCTCGGACTCCCTTACGATTCTTGTGGTGTTGCGACTTGGTGTGGTGTGATGTGTTGAAGGAGATAGACAGGTTAAGAATAAGAGAACGATGGAGATAGAAGGTAGAGAGTGTGAAAGACAGACAGAGGTAGAGGATAGAAGTAGAGGGTTAAGATGGAGAGGGAAGGTAGTAATGAGATGGAAAGGAAGAGGGAAAGAGGGAAAAGGGAGAGAAGTTGAAGGAGAGAGAGAGGTTGAAAATAAGCGAACAATGGAGATAGAAGGTAGAGAGTGTGAAAGACAGACAGAGGTAGAGGATACAAGTAGAGGGTTAAGATGGAGAGGGAAGGTACTAATGAGATGGAAAAGAAGAGGGAAAGAGGGAAAAGGGAGAGAAGTTGAAGGAGATAGAGAGGTTAAGAAGAGAACGATGGACAGAGGAGGTAAAGAGTGTGAAAGATAGATAGAGGAAGATAGAAATGGAGGTAGATGGAAAAGGGAGTGATGTTGAAGGAGATAGAAAGATTAAAGAAGAGAACGATGGAGATGGGAGGTAGAGAATGTGAAAGACGGATAGTTTGATTAACCTTTAACTATGATGCAGGAGAGGAGAAAGGGGAGTGGGGTGGAGTCGGCGCCGGAGTCAGAGTCGGAACCTTAAAATTTCATGTAGTCGGAGTCGGGAGTCGAATTTTTATTTTATTTCCGACTCTACCAAATCACAACACCACAAGAATCGTAAGGGAGTCCAAGTCGGAGATATTCTTACCGACGCCGTCAAACATATCCTCGCCCAAGCACACACACGAGGAGACTATCAAAACACATCTCCTCCCGAAATTGATCTCTCTTTTGGCCTCTTGTTCTTTATATCTTTGTTTTCTTTTGTTCGGAGAAGCGTCTTGCCGGCTTTTTTTCTTTGGTTTTCTTTTGTTTTTTTCCATTGAGCCGCCTCCGTTGCTCTAAAAAAAAAAAAGCTTTCGAAGGAGTTGTGGGCTATTCCAGGGGTAGTTTAATGACCCTGGTGGTAGTTTGGTCCGCTCTCTGTATCATAATCCTAAAAAAAAACACATGAGAATCCAATTGATCTCCTTTTTGGCCTTTGGAAATAGTTGATGAGAGAGAGAGCGTTTGAGAATATACCAACCATTATATACATCTCGAAATTCCCGGTCATGAAGACGCTACATTTATTCATTATCTTTTCAATTTAGCTCCGGCGACACGTGACTGGCAGGGGTGATGATAGGCTGGGTAGGTAGATAGGTAGGTAGGCTTTTTGTGTACGCGAGTTATTTTTCTCTGGGAGTTTTTCTAGTGGGAGTTTTTTCGTGGGTCCCGTTAGGCCTAAAAGGGTGAAGGGGAGCGGCGAGTGTTCTCTACGACGGCTAATTGAAGGGAAAGGAGGATCGTTTGCCAAAAAAGGGTTAATTACGTGTGTTTACCTGCGGATTACAGGTGTGGGGGGGGAGAGGAGAGAGAGAGAGAGATGTATATTATAGGGTGAAACTCTTGTTTATTTTGTTTCCCCTCAGTGCGCGTGAGTGTGTGTGTGTGTGTGTGTGTGTGTGTGTGTGTGTGTGTGTGTGTGTGTGTGTGTGTGTGTGTGTCAGCGTGCTAGATTACAGGCGGAAGTGCGTTATTTATTTCCCCTGTACACACACACACACTACTCTCGGCAGTAAGTCACCTGGTTATCACAAGTAAACAAAAGGTAAACACAAGCTCCTCCGCAATCCCTTTCGCCTCACGCTCAAGCAACCCTCCGATGACGTCATGTGGAGGCAGTGACGTCAGCGCCTTGCCATCAGCGTGCAATTTTGAGGCATTTGGCGCTTTGGATTAAGGGTCATTTTGGCGGCTTTGTTGTAATTGTGATGAGTAAATGCGGGTTGGTGGATCATGTGTGTGGCTTTGATGGTCTTGTTGTTGTTGCTGGCCGATGCGAGCTATTTTTTTTCTCTCTTTTTTTTATATTTGCTTTTAAGAATATCAGTGAAATTATCTTAAAAAATTTCGTGGTCTGAGAATAGTAATAAGTCAGGATGAAAAGATTTATTGTTGTTGTTGTAGAAGAAGAAGACGAAGAAGAAGAGAAGAAGAATGATTAGGGGAAGGAGGAGAAGGTGGAGGATTGGAATGCAGTGAGTGAATTTAAGCAGGAGAATAAAAAAAGAGAGAGAGAGACCAAGACCCCACGACTACAACCAAAAGAAAACAGTGACCGTGAACCAAATTTATAGGAGAAGGCAACACACGAAAAGGGAAAAAAAATCACTGAAAGACCTAGGGAGCAGCAGGCGGCGAAGGAGGAGGAGGGAAGAGGAAAGAGGAGGAGGAGGAGGAGGGAAGGGAAGGAGGAAACGGAGGGAAGGTATTGACGTTTGCAGACCCATAAACTTCCCCTTACCTTCCACACTCCGAGGAAAAAAAGGGGACCGTAGAAGGGGCCGAAGAGGGAAAGTTGTGGGATGGTTACTTCATCTATATAAGTTCCGATGTGTGTTTTTATTACATCTACCGAGGCTGTTCTGTGTTCCGTGTGCTGCGCTCTGAAGGGGAAGGGTTCTGCTCCTCCTCCTCCTCCTCCTCCTCCTCCTCCTCCTCTTGCTCTAGACAGTACAAGAGCAGAATTCGAAAGGGAAAGGAAGGAAAAGTGTGCCTAGTGCTGTGCTTGGATGTTTGTTTGGGTGCCCGGCTGGTGGCGGGACGTATATGTGTGTGTGTGTGTGTGTGTTTGTGTGTGTGTGTGTGTTTGTGTGTGTGTGTGTGTGTGTTTATTTATTTTGTGTTGTGTGTGTTACGTGTGCCTGAGAGAAAGATGGGGAGGTCACACACACACACACATCATGGCGTCTGGATCATCACTCGAGGCTCGGCGGTGCTTGTTATTCTTCCATACGCAGCTTAATTAATAGGACATGACCCCCCACACACACACACACTCTCCTACACACACACACACACACACACACACACACACACACACACACACACACACACACACACACACACACACACTCCTATTTGTCTTGTCATCAATTTTTTTTTCTTTTTTTAACTTTTGTTATTCTCGTGTTGGGTCTTAATTCTCTGTATGTATGTATGTATATATGTATGTATGTATATATCTATCTATGTATCTATGTATCTTTATATCTATCTATGTATGTATCTATCTATCTATGTATCTATCCATTATTTGTTTATGTTCATGTATCTTTTTTTGTGTGTGCGTCTGTGTGCATTCTAACCTGTCCGTGTGCGTGCTTTCCCATGTGCGTGTGTGCGTGTGTCTGTGCATGCATCCCGTGATATATGATCCCGCACCTGTTTCCGTGAGTCCATGTACGCGTGTTTGTGTGTACGTGCTCGTGCTTCGTTGCCGTGTGTGCGTACATCAGCGCGGCACAAAGCTGCCCCAGGTGCCGGCGCCGCTGTCATGGGGCCGAAATTATGAGGGTCCGCCGTCCCCAGGTAGCCACGCCCTCCACGCCACCTCACCTGTGCCGCTGCGACCCTTACCTGTAGTCTTCAACGCGTTCGGCTTTCACAACATTTCCCGTGACCACAAAGAAGATAAATCGGGTTATCATGAGTGGTATAGACGTTCATGTTGCAGAAGCCTTGTCATACTATCACTAGGCTCATAAAACTACCCATGGGAATACTAACACAGCCTCCACGAAAGCCTTATTAAATGTGTGTGTGTGTGTGTGTGTGTGTGTGTGTGTGTGTGTGTGTGTGTGTGTGTGTGTGTGTGTGTGTGTAAGCTCAGAAATGCGTGAGTGTATGGGCCTAATTAGACTCTCCCCGCCGGACTGCACAGGTGGCCGGTGACATCGTTATTAATTAAGCTTGCTCAGGTGTGGCCGGCAGCATGAAGCATCGCCAGGTGTGTTTTTATTATTTATTTTTTTGTTCTCTTTCTGTTTTTTTTTATATTGCTTATGTTGTTGCTTTATTGTTGTAGTTTCCTTGGCTTACTTGTTTTTTTTTCTTCTTCTTCGTCCTCGTTTTCTTTTTTTTGGTTTCTAAATTTTTGTGTACGATTGCCATGATGATTATCCTCCTCCTCTTCCTTCTCCTCCACCTCCTGCTCCTCCACCTCCACCTCCACTTCCACTTCCACCTCCTTCTCCTTCACCTCCACCCCCACCACCTCTTCCTCGCCCTCCTATCACGGGTTTCACCTCCGCCACTTACACCCACACCCCCCCCCACCTACCCCCACACACACACACACACACACGTACATACATGCATGAGTATTATTTGATATATTCGTAATGCGTGTGCAGGCGAGGAACGGGCGACTAAAAAATGAATCTCGCTCTCTCACTTTTGACGCGCTTTGAAACATTTTGTACCTCCTGAATATTTAACTGTTGATGTGATATTCATTAGGGGGAGTTTTTCACTTGCCCGCCGCGTTGGAATTATGAAAAGTAATTAATTTTTTGCCGTCCAGCTAAGAGAGTTTCATATTTCAGACAGTTTTTACGGCGGCGGGAATAAAAATGATGCAAAGTATTATACACCTGACAAATTTGTAATTATTCAGACATGGGGGGTAGGGGGGGTAGGGGTAGGGGGGTATACCTGGTTCCTGAGTGTCTGTCTGTCAGTGTCTGTGTCTGTCTGTCTGTCTGTCTGTCTGTGTGTCTGTCCGTCCTTGTCTCTTTCATTCATTTTTTTTCTCAGTCACATTCGCAGTTACACACACACACACACACACACACACACACACACACACACACACACACACACACACACACACACACAACCTCGCTCCCTCACTCCCTCCCTCCCGCCCCACACTTCCTTAACTAAACCTGAAGTGCATGTTCCTTCCTGACGGAGAGGCGGCGACATCCTTAAGTGGAGGTGGAGTTCCCGGCCACTCAAGGACCAGGGTTGGGCGGCGAGTCTAGATACATTTGGGCTGGAGACGCTCAGACGGGATGAACTGGTCTGGGTTGGGCTTTGGGCTGGGCATGGGTGGGTCAGATCAGCCTGGGCTCACTGATGGGTTGAGTTCGATGGTATCACAAGATTGAGCTGTGATGGATGCGTTGGTCTCGCGTCGGCCTCATTCACATGTTAATTTCCCTTCACGCCAGCCTCGCACCGTCCCTCCTCGCCTCCTACTACAGAGACACGACGCTTACGTAGCCACTGGGGGTCCTGGGAAGCGGAGTTTATAGCCTGATTGTGTGTGACTCTAGTGGTGATTCTGTGCGCCGCGCCCTCAGTATTTTGTCTTCGTTTGTTGATTGTACATTGTGGCTTTTAGGGTCTTATGATTGCGCGGTGATTGTGTTTATGGTTCCCCTAGTTTGTGGCGCTCCCGATATAGCTTCCCTTCATTTTCTGCGGTGTGTGTATTGGGGTTTCTTTTCGTTGTGTGTGTGTGTGTGTGTGTGTGTGTGTGTGTGTGTGTGTGTGTGTGTGTGTGTGAGTGGGCGTGTTTAGATAGAGACTGGATATCGATTTAATGCAGTGTTAGTTTGCGAAGTTCACTATGCAATTTGTCTCTCGTTTTGTGGGTGGATAATTGTTACACGTTGATTGCACTGGCGAATCTTTAAGTCTCTGTGTTGTGTCCTTTTTTTGTGTGTAAGGATTTGTAACGATATGTACTTGATGTTGAGCCGTGTAAAAAAGAAGTTAGTGGTTATCAGTATGCAATTTGTCTTCGTTTTTGTGGGTGGTTGATTGTGGCGCGGTGATTGCATTGGTGAATCTTAAAGTCTCTGTGTTGTGTCCTTTTGTGTGTGTAAGGATTTGTAACGATATGTACTTGACGTTGAGCCGTGTAAAAAAGAAGTTAGTGGTTATCAGTATACAATTTGTCTTCGTTTTTTGTGGGTGGTTGATTGTGGCGCGGTGATTGCATTGGTGAATCTTATAGTCTGTGTGTGTTGTGTCCTTTTCATGTGTACGGCTTTGTGACGATGTGATGCCCAGTCGTGTAGAAGGGAGGAGTTCTTAGAATACAATTTGTTTTCGTTTTATGGATGGATAATTGTGGTGCGTTGATTGCATTGGCGAACCTTGAAAGTCTGCGTTGTGTGTCCTCGGTTTTATCTGTATGGCTGTCTAACGAAAAGTACTTGATGCCCAGTCCTATAGAAAAAAAATAGGGGTTATCAGTATGCAATATGTCTTTCTCTCTGTGGGTTCATAATAATTATTGTACGTTGATTGCATTTGCGAATCTAAACGTCTGTGCTGTGTCGTATTTTTGTGGCTCTCTAACGATACGTCCTCAATGCCCAGACGTGTAGAAAAGAAATTAGACTGTAGAAAAGAAATTAGCGTTTGGAAACTCCACCAGAAAATACGCACTCCGAGTAAGGCCAAGGGAGGAATTATGACCCCGATAGGACATGCTGACAACACGTATTAATTACCTCACCCAAATACAGGTACGAGACAGGAAAAAAAATACCGATAAATATACTCAATTACCAGCCCATAAAAGTGCAGAGGAGAGAGATCAGTGGAGTCAATAAGAGCAATTACGAACTGGTCTTCACCGCCACACACAAGGTAGTCGCGATGGAGGGCGTCTCACCTTTATAAGTACCTGGAGAAAGGGAAAGGAAATTACCTGCCTGAACCTGAACCAATTTCTTCCACCTTTCTTCGTTCCTTCGTCTCCCACAGTGGCATAAGGAGGGAAGACCTGTAGAAGTACCTGAGGAAAGGGAAAGTTACCTGGCTGTACCTGTCTACCTGAACCCATTCCTTTCACCTTTCTTCGTTCCCTCCGCTCCTTCCTCGCTTCCTTCGTCTCTCCCAGTGGCTCAAGGACTTACTGAAGGAGGGAAGACCTGTAGAAGTACCTGAAGAAAGGGAAAGTTACCTGGCTGTACCTGTCTACCTGAACCCATTCCTTCCACCTTTCTTCGTTCCCCGCCTTCCTCGCCTCCGTCTCCCTTGCTCAGTGGCTCAGGACATGCTGAAGGAGGGAAGGAGGGAGAGGAGGAGCATGAAGTGGGAAGGAGGAAGAGGAGGAGGAGGGGTTTGCCGGCAGTCATTGCATAGTGACGCCGCCGGAGACATACTCGACATGCGCCATGAATATACTGCTGCAGGAGAGAGAGAGAGAGAGAGAGAGAGAGATTCTGGGCAGTAAAAAATAATAGTAAAAACTTGACATTGATCTTTCATGTAACTGGCGATGTATTTTGTTAAAAGAAGAGAGAGAGAGAGTTAATCATGTTTAGAGGAATTATACTCGTGAATACATCTAAATCCTGCGTTTTACATTTAACGTGTATGATCATAATTTACATCCACGTATTTTATAGATAATTTATTCATACGTTTCATGAATTTATCACTTTAATATGTTTTCCGGCGTCAAGGGAAAAAAAAATAATGGCATAGAACAGAACAACACTAATATTCGTGTGTAATTTTCGACTTATGGATTTGTTAAGGAATTATGTTTATCTTGTTAAGCTGTTTACTAATGTTCTGCGCAAAGAAAACAAAACAAAACAAAAAAATAATGATGGCAGAACGTTTATTAGAGCCAAAACAACGACAATATTCTTCGCTATTAAATTTCCTACTTATGGACTTGTTAAGGACTTATGTTTATCTTATTAACCTGTTTACTAACGTCCTACGCAAAGAAAACAAAACAACAAAAAGAAAACAATGATGGTAGAGCATCTATTAGAGCCAAAACATCGCTAATATTCTTCGTTTATACATTTCGACTTATGGACTTGTTAAGGAATGATGTTTATCTTGTTAACCTGTTCACTAAAGTCCTGCGCCAAGAAAACAAAACAAAACAGTGATGGCAGAACGTGTATTAGAGCCAGAACGTCGCTAATATTCTCCGCTTATTATAATTTTCGATTTATGGACTTGTTAAGGAATTATATTTATCTTATTAACCTGTTCACTAACGTCCTGCGCTAACAAAACAAAACAAAACAAAACAAAACAATGATGGCAGAACGGGCAATAAAGCCAGAACGTTGCCAATATTCTTCTTATAATTTTCGCTTTATGGACTTAAGGAATTATGTTTATCTTGTTAGCCTGTTTACTAACGAACGTACTTTAAAACAATTACGTAACTTAATTAATTTCCCACCCAGTCATTAGCGAGCGACAGTTATTTTAGAGCCGCCGCGACAGCCACGCGCGGCCCGGCCCGATCATGCGTCCCAGGGGTGCTGTGGCCTCCTGAAGGTGTGAGACTCTGTCGACACACACACACACACACACACACACACACACACACACACCAAACCAAACCAAGCTAACCTTACCTTACCTTACCTTACATTACCTTACCTTACCTTACCTTACCTTACCTTACCTTACCTTACCTTACCTTACCTTACCTTACCTTACCTTACCTTACCTTACCTTACCTTACCTTACCTTACCTTACCTTACCTTACCTTACCTTACGTTACCTTACCTTACCTTACCTTACCTTACCTTACCTTACCTTAAATGACCTTACCTTACCTTACCTTACCTTACCTTACCTTACCTTACCTTACCTTACCTTACCTTACCTTAAATGACCTTACCTTACCTTACGTTACCTTACCTTACCTTACCTTACCTAACTTAACCTCCCCCCTCACACACCTGAGTCTCCTGTCTGGTTGAAAATGTATGGAGATTTACAGCCCATTTCTTTTTTTACGTGTAGCGATAAATTAACATATTTGTAATGTCGTGATTCTTTCTTTCCGTTGCTGTTTAAGATATATAAATGGACTTTGATGTTGTTTAATGTTAAGTTCACAAAATATTATATAACCTGAGACAGACAGACAGACAGCGATAAATAGATAGATAGATAAACAAACAAACGAGATAAGAGTGAGAAGACTTCCACACTGATGATGATAAAATGATAGAGGGAAAAAAGGGAAACAAGAAAAGCAAAAAAATAGGTGAATGAATAGAGACAGACAGGTAGATAGATACATAGATAGATAGATTAACAGACAGACGAGACGAGAGAAGTCTTTAACACTGACAAAGCTAAAAGGTTACTAAAGAGAGAAAGAGAGAAATACAACCCCCGATCCTATGATAACAAAGGGAGGAGTGTAGGCCGCTGTGTTAAGGCGCCGTCATGCCTCAGCGCCTCCCTCGCCCGTCTGTGTGTGTGTGTGTGTGTGTGTGTGTGTGTCAGAGGTGCGGATGCTGGCTATTGTCTCATTTATCAGATGTATGTGTGGCTCGTGTGTGTGTGTGTGTGTGTGTGTGTGTGTGTGTTAGGTATTTTTGAATGTTTCTTTTATTTTAGGAACTATCGTTAATTTTTTTTTTAGATTGAGTGATATTCTTGTTTTCCATATTCATTAATGTATTTTTTCTACCTATATATTATTTTGTGTATATAATTAGGATGCGAGGTCAATGCATTCTTATTTTTTGTGTGTGCTGTCTTTCTGTCTGTCTGTCTGTCTACCTGTATTTATTTATTTATTTTATTTATGAATGTTTATTTTTATGCACAAAAGCTTACTGACTAGAGTTTACTTTTCGACACTAAATGATGCTAACTAATGTTTTCTCCTACTCATTATCTTGTATATGTAACTAAGATGTGAGGTCAACTGTGTGTGTGTGTGTGTGTGTGTGTGTGTGTGTGTGTGTGTGTGTGTGTGTGTGTGTGTGTGTGTGTGTGTGTGTGTCAGTGTGTGTGTGTGTGTGTGTGTGTGTCAGTGTGTGTGTGTGTGTGTGTGTGTGTGTGTGTGTGTGTGTGTGTGTGTGTGTGTGTGTGTGTGTGTGTGTGTGTGTGTGTGTGTGTGTGTGTGTGTGTGATTATCCCGCGGCAGGTACTGATGGCCGGCCTTTAGTCCTTTTAATGCTGGCGGTGGCGGCGATTAGCGTAACGGGCGCCTATTTATCGCGCCGGCCGAATAAGGCTCATCATCTGCATAATTGGACTAAATAAGTTACCGGTCCGCGTTTTTTGTGATGTATTAAATGAAAACGGGAAAGGCGTCGCGCTCTGATTGATTCACTTTTAGGCCCGCGTTGAACAGCTGAGTATTAAGGGGGAATTTATCACTGGGTTTTTGTATGCATTATTTTCCGTGCTTTATACTATACTCCTCCGTGACCCAGGTTCGAATCCCAGCTCTAGTATAGTTGGCGTGCACTTACCCAGCTGTTCATCCCTCCTCTCGGGCTGGTCGATGAATGGTACCTGGGGAAACTTGGGGAAGGTAAACTGTGGTAACCCGGATGTAAAACTGGCTCTTCCCACCACCGACTCAAGGGCCAATGCGACGGAGATGAGCACAGAGGCCACGCGCAGCTATAGCTAATGCCACTAACTTGTATTACTGACCTTTATTATATTACTAACCTACATTATATTACTAACCTATTTCATATTACTAACCTATATCGTACTACTAACCTATATCATACTACTAACGTATACTGTGTTACAAACCTATTTTATGTACTAACCTAACTTATATTACTAACCTATAATTTTTTTCCAGGTGTGCACCGGTAAATATTTCCCATGTATAAAGGGAGATAATTAAACGCCTTACCTATGTATTAATCAGCAGGTAAACGTGTCGTGATTAATGTTCTGTTACAGGTTGCATTTTACAAGGCGTGTATTTAAGGTTTAATTAGATCATTACTTTGTCTTTTTCAGGTATGTACGCTGGGCGGCTGACAGGTGTGTGTTTGTGTGTTTGTGCGTATGCAGCGCCGCAGGTGAGTGTTGTTAATCGCGTTGTACTGTTTGTTCATAATCACACACACACACACACACACACACACACACACACACACACACCTATATTTATCTGTAAATAGAAAGGATAGATAGAGAGAGAGAGAGAGAGAGAGATGGGGCTTTCTCCTTTGGCAAATTGGATGATAATGGAAAAGAAGAAAAAAAAGAAGACAAGGAGTACTCACTGAGAGGCTGTGAGGAGGAGGAGGAGGAGGAGCAGCAGGAGGAGGAGGAAGAAGAGGAGGAGGAGGAGGAGGGAAACGTAATGAGTGGAGAGAATGAGAGAGGAATGGCGTCGAGAGTAGCTAAAAGGGAGGTAGGAAGGTAGGAAATTGGAGGAAGGAAGAAAAATGACTCCGAGGGTGAGAGAGAATGGAGGGAGGAAAAGTGTGGAGAGGGAGAGAAAAAAAAGAGTGTAATGGAGGGCGAGAAAAATGAAAAAAAGATAATAATGATGATAATAGTAATAATAATAATAGACAGCAAGAATGGTAAGAGAGAGAAGTTAGGGATTAGGAAGGGAGAGACACGAGCTCAGAGAGTGGAGAGAAGGAGGGAAGGGAGAGAAGGAGGGGAAGGAAATGGAGGCTTAAGGCAAGTTCCTCCCCTATAATCCCTCCGTGCTTTTATCGCCACAGATGGAAGGAAGGAGGTGTTTTTTCCTCCATGTTTTCTCTCCATGTTTCTCTCCTTCCTTTAAGACTCCATTTTCACACTTGTCTCTCTCTCTCTCTCAGCATATTGCATTATGTTTTAACGTTTGAGAGAGAGAGGGTTTATGAGTAATTCTTATAATTCCTCACTTATTACATTGCCTCGTCCTTGTAATTAAATAAACAAATAAGTAAAAAAAAAAAAAAATCATTTGAAAAACCGTGCAGCCGACATGCAGCAAAATCAGTTTAGCGGAAAAAAGAAAAAGAATTACATTTGTTCCACTTTTACCACACAATTGTTAGGATCTACAAGTTTAATTTCAGCTAAAACAGAAGCAGATTTGTGCTCAAATTTCTTGCCTACGAAATGTATTTGATATCGTCGAGAGATGAGAGGCGAGAGGGGGAGGGAAGGGGAAGGAGATGGAGGGTAGGGAGGTGTGGGAGGAGGCGTTTGGTTATAGGTGGGTTTGGCATGGAGGTTTACAGGGTTGGGAGAAATGGGGATTTATGGGGGAGATGATGGGGAGGGGTGAAGAGGAGCTACAGGAGGTTCGGAAGGGGTGGGGAAAAAGTGTAGGGAGTAGGAAGAGATGGGGAGGAGGTGCAAGGGGATGGATAGGGATAGGAAGGAGGTGGTTGTCGTGGGGAGGAGTGGGGTGTAAGTCATGGAGGTAGAATACACTTATACCTCCATGGAGTAAGTGCAGTGATGGGGAGGGTTGGGAAGAAGGTAGAAGGTAGTGAGTAGGGGTGGGGAGAAAGTACAGGGTGTTAGGATGGGAGGGGAGAGGGTGGGGAGGAGCAGTGATGTGGGGGATTGGGAGGCAGAGGCTAGCTTTTTTGGTTCATAATTTGTATAACTTCGTCCAAAAAACTCTCCAGATCTATACAAGTCAGGGAAAGGAATCCTACCATTAGCATAATGAATAAAACATAAGATTATTGTTTTTTCTCGCTCGTGTGTGTGTGTGTGTGTGTGTGTGTGTGTGTGTGTGTGTGTGTGTGTGTGTGTGTGTGTGTGTGTGTGTGTGTGTGTGTGTGTGTGTGTGTTTTATTTCCCTCATTCTTAAGCTTCCCTCTAGGCTTTAGCGGGTAAGCACTTTCTATTTTTTCTATATATTGTAAACGCATGTAAATACTCTTTCCCTGCTCCCTCACCTGCCGTAAAAAAAAATGTAAATGCTAATAATAAATTAAATAAATGAATAACATCCTTAACGTGGGATGGAAATCGTTGTCACTGGCGCGGAAAAGGTCATTAATCAAATATCATGACCGTGACACAGTTCAGGATTTTTTCGTGTAAAGTATAAAGCAAATTTTATGGCAATTTTTTTCTGCATAAAGGAAAATATTCAAGGCTGTGAAAAAATGGCTCGCTGTGTCGGTTAATCAAACGGAGAATGTTTATTTTTCCTGTCGGCCATTTTTCATAATGTTCCCTTATTCGTAGTGAGCCAGTGAGCGATAGCGTGTCTGTATTGAGGATTTTGTCTGCGGGTTTTTTTGTAATGCGTTGTGCGTCTGCTTGTTAACCCGTGAAAAAGTTCGTAACCTTTTATTTCTCTTACACGGTGATGGAAGAAAATACTAACCGGAGCTTCATATTATGTGTGCCCAACCTTTTTCTATTCCACTAATAATTAATTATGATATTTTTTGTTGAAAACTTGGCGCATAATTTAATAAAGAAATTAACACGTAGCAGAAGTTTTGAAAAATAGATCAAGTAGTTTTAGGAAACGCTGAAAAATTTAAACCTGCAGATGGGGAATTTGAATTACACAAATTATAAAATGAATTATGCACACACACACACACACACACACACACACACACACACACACACCAAACAATAACATACATACATTTCCCGAACAGAGATAAATAATGGAAAAAAATATATAAAATCACAATACCAGCCAAAAAAATATAAAAAAGTTTCCCGTTGAATCCCAAAACAGGACGAATAAATTTGCGCGAGGATGAGGCATTTGACTGGAATGGAATCACGGGGGAAATTCGTTCATAAATCATTGTATTCTCCCCACACCCCCCTTCTTTTTTTTTACCTCCATCTATTACAAGTATTATCATTTCGTTTTCCCATTTTCCTTCCTCTTTTACGTTTTCTTTTTTTGGCTTCGGTGATGTATGACTCCACGTGACAAATGACGGTCTTAAAACGCATCACAAGCATTGGATTTCCTCTTGAAGTGATGGATTTATTAGTGTTTTATTCTTCCCGTGTGTGTGTGTGTGTGTGTGTGTGTGTGTCACCCTGTCAGCGTAAGTGATTCTTCCCATTGTCTTCTCTCTGCTCCATCACTACTTTTTAATTTCTTTGTACACTATCTGATTAAGCTTTGATCTCTCTCTCTCTCTCTCTCTCTCTCTCTCTCTCTCTCTCTCTCTCTCTCTCACATTCAACATCCTTCATCTTATTCTTTTCTTCGTATCTAAATATCCTTGAGTCTTTCACTTTGATGTCTATTTTTTTCTTTCTCTTATTTTCTCTCTCTTTGTTTCACCTTCTTTCTTTCTCTTCCTGTTTACCTGGTTTGATATCTACCCTTTAATTTATCTCTCTCTCTTTCTCTTTCTTCGATTATCTTTATTTTCTCTTTTCCTCTTTACTTGCTTTGCTCTGTATCATTTAATTTCTCTTTTCATCTTTCTTCGATTCTCTTTATTTCTGTCCATT
This sequence comes from Eriocheir sinensis, assembly GCF_024679095.1. Taxonomy (NCBI): domain Eukaryota; kingdom Metazoa; phylum Arthropoda; class Malacostraca; order Decapoda; family Varunidae; genus Eriocheir; species Eriocheir sinensis. The sequence continues at coordinate 20,787,939 of NC_066526.1, read as the reverse complement.
CTTTTTTACTTTTTTCTCCTTTCCTCTTCTTCGTGTCTCTTTATTTCTTTCCTCTGTACCTGCTTTGTTCTCTATCGTTTAATTTCTCTCCTTTCTCTTACATTCTCTATCTCTCTAACCTTCTTTTTACACACACACACACACACACACACACACACACACACACACCGTCCTCCATATATTCTTTCTAGACACTATAAACATCACATCTTTTAGTTCCGTTTTTTCTTTCTCTACATTCACAACATCTTTCATCACATTCTCCTCACATTCTCTCTTCTTCTTTGGGCAGTAGGAGAGTTGAGGCGCGGCACCCCCCAACGCCCCCCTCACCCCCCTTTGGCACTGGCACTCACACGCCTATACCAGCTGCCGGGGGGAAGGGGGGGGGAGGGGGAGGGGGCGAGGAAGGAAGCTGCGGGGGGGAACCATTAGGGGTGTTTATGTGTCGTGTTGGTGTTTGATGTGGCCCTCCGTGTGTGTGTGTGTGTGTGTGTGTGTGTGTGTGTGTGTGTGTGTGTGTGTGTGTGTGTGTGTGTGCAGCTGTCAGGTGGAGGAGGAGGAGGAGGAGCTTCATGTGGCAGTAATAAGAATGAACAAAAAAGAAAGGAGTCACGAATATATACCTCAAAAGAGAAAGAAAGAAGAAATAGAGGAATCGAAAGCAGTAGGGAAGGGAGAGAGGGAGAGAGAGAAAGGGAGGGGGAGTAGATAGAACCTTTGATAAGCGGTGGATTAGCGTGACAGACAGGGAGAGAAGAGAGAGGGAGAGAGAGAAAGAGAAAGAGAAGACAGAGAGGAAAGGGAAGACACACTAGCTAAACCAATACAACACGGGGTAAAAAGAACCAACCGACGAAGCGAAAGACGGATGGATAGACACGAAAGGAAGATGAAAATGAAAAGTGATGAGCAGATGATGGCTTGTCGCGTCTCTCTACACAAGAATCTTACGCAACAGATGATAATAGGCGTGAAAACAGCCCTTATCCGCTTGTGGTAGACGGTCGTTTCTTGTTCCCTCCCTTGTGTGGTCTTCGCCTTTGTCTTCTTTCTCACATAAGTAACGCAGGCTAATTATGAGGTAGAGGATGGGTGGTAGAGGGGGGGTGGAAGGGGTGTAGGTTCGTTGCCAAGCCATTATCACCTCCATAGACCCAAGTGATGGGGGTTGAATTACCTTACTGATGCTGGGCCAAGGGTCGACTCTCGTTTAGTCCCCGACACCCCACTCCGCCAGCTTCGACCGCTAAATGAGGGTAATTAAGTAATGGTTACCCCCTTAATTGTTCCCGCGCCCTCCGTGTGGGTTTCTTCCTCGCCTCGTGTTAAATTGCTCGGCCTGGTGAGTGAAATGTGACTCCGCGAAGATGCTTGACGGCTTAGTGGTGGTTGTTGTGGGTGTGTGGTGTGGTGGGTGTGGTGATCGTGATGGTTGTGGTTGTGTTGGTGGTTGTTATGGTTGTCGTGGGTGTAGTGGGTGTTGTGGTTGTGGTGGTCGCGTGGTGGTTGTTTTGTGGTCGGGTTGGTGGTTGTGATGGTTGTCCTGGGTGTAGTGGGCGTGGAGATCGTGATGGTTGTGGTTGTGTTGGTGGTTGTGATGGTTGTCCTGGGTGTAGTGGGCGTGGAGATCGTGATGGTTGTGGTTGTGTTGGTGATTGTGATGATTGTCGTGGGTGTAGTGGGTGTGGTGGTTGTGGTGGTCACGTGGTGGTTGTGGTGGTTGTGAGGGACCTCCGCCACCCACCCAAGCTGCCTCCCACGATGTCATTTCTGTCTCCACCGTCGCCGCCACTGTCTCCTCTTTCACCACTATTGTCATCACCATTGTCTTCACTCTATCAACATCCTCCATCATCTCCCAAACACCACGGTCATCACCACTCACCACCATCACAATTATCTCTACTCGTGTCATCATTCTCACCATTACTGTCACCATCACCATCAATGCTACTTTCTCCAATATCACTATCAGTTACCACCGTCATTATCATTATCTCTCATCATGTTATCTTATTTCCATGGGTTACTCGGCCATTTTTTCCTCTCTTTCATGCTGTTACGTCTTGTCTTTCCCTTGCTTACTTTTATGTTTTTTTGCTAACGCGGGTCGTATGTATGGCAGGAATTAACACTGTGTAAAGGGAAATGAAAAAATAAGGTGAAAAAGGAGACGTTTAGAGGACAGCGAGTAAGTAATTTGATGAAGAGTTGGAGGACGAGGACGAGGAGGAGGAGGAGAAATAAAAAGTGAAGTGCATGTAGATTACCCAGAATTGTGATGGTAATGAAGGGAAAGGTAACGAAGGAGAGGTGGCTTTTAGAGATGAGGGAGAGAAGAGACAAATTAACATGGGAACATAAAGAGGAAGATAACGGTCATAAAAAGAAGAAGAAAATTAAATGAAACGTGAGGAGAGAAAAAGGGACCGGAGAAAGATATCAATAACCCAAAAAAAAGTACACGTATGGAAAACAAAACAAAAAAAGAGAAAAAAAGGAGAAAGATCAGAGTAAAGTGAAAACAGGAACTAGAGAGAAAGAGAAAGAGAGAGAGAGAGGAAGAGCGGGAAAGGAAAAGAGAGAATAAGTGAAAGAGACTGGGAGAGAATAGGAGGGGAAACGGAGATGGGAAAGGATGAAAGGGAGAGAGGAAAAGAGGGAAAGGGAGAGAAAGGGAGGGACAAGGAAGAGAAGAAAGAGAGGAACCCACGGAGAGAGAGAGAGAGAGAGAGAGAGAGAGAGAGAGAGACGGGAGTAATTTGCCCGAGTGAGGGAGGCAGGCTGGAGAGAGAGAGAGAGAGAAGGGTGATGGAGGGAGATAGCGAAGGGAGGAGGAACGTAGGGAGGGAAGAATGGGAGGAAGGGAGGAAGGGGAGGGGAGAAGGTGGTGGTGGTGGTGGTGGTGACGGTAGGGAGCCTCGAAAAAAAAAAAGTGTAATGAAAGTGTGGGTACGGGAAGGTGTGTGTATGTGTGTGTGTGTGTGTGTGTGTGTGTGTGTGTGTGTGTGTGTGTGTGTGTGTGTGTGTGTGTGTGTGTGTATGTGTGTTCTTAATTAGCATCACTTTAGAACTATTTTAAAGTTAGTAATTATATTCTACAATAATATACTTATTTTTTGTTATTGTTTTGTAATACTTATTTGCCTTATTTTGTCTGGTATTTGTTGTCGTTTGTTTCCCCCCAATTAGCTTTTTTTTGCTTCTTTTTTTGTGTGTGTGGGAACATAAATAAGGCTAAAAATGTGTTATGTTTCCCCTTCCCTCCCTTCTCTTTTTTTATTATCTATTTTTATCTTTCACACACACACACACACACAAACAACACAACAGAACACAACACAACACAACACAACACAACACTCATCCCCCTCCTACACACACAACATACACCCCCACCCATCCACCCCCCACAATAAAAAAAAGTAGTGTGCCTCAGTTTGATCCCACCCAACACGTGTTCTCACCTGGCGCCGCGCAACCAGGTGAGTCTCGTGGATGAAAAGTTTACCTGGGCGGGGAAAACATGAGGACGGGGACCAGCTTTTCCCAGGAGTCATGAATTCAGCAAGAGAGAGAGAGAAGTAAAATAATAGGATCAGATAGAATACGAGAGGGAAATAAATGAACAAAGTAAAGAGGAGAAGGAAAAAAAACAAGATTAAGTTAAAAAAAATGAGAGAGAGAGAGAGAGAGAGAGAGAGACTAAAATTGTAAGGATGAGATAGGAAACAAGAGTGAAATAAATGAAGAAAATAGAAGGAAAACAATAAGATTAAGGGAAAGAAAATGAATTAGAGAGAGAGAGAGAGAGAGAGAGAGAGAGAGAGAGAGAGAGAGAGAGAGACTTAAAGAACCTCCCCCCCCTAAAAAAAATATTCAGTGACTGCCAATAATGAAAGAAAATTAAAAGAAAGAAAACGGGAGTCGGAGTTGAAGGGGGGAACGAAAGAAAATGGAAATGTACGTACGTAGGTAAGAACGAAAGGAGTTTGAATAAAAAAGAACGACAAGACGAAAGTGAATGAAAGTTAGCGTCAGAAAAATATTACGAAAAAGTCAGCAAAGGAAAGGAATCAAAGGAGGAGGAGGAGGAGGAGGAGGAGGAGGAAGAAAATGAGGCAATCGTAGGAAGGAAAGAGTTGAAGTGCAAGTGGAGGAGGAGGAAGAGGCAAAGGAGGAGGAGGAGGAGAGGAAGAAGAAGAAATTGAAAAAGTGAAAAGTGGAAGGAAAGTTGGAGATATCAGAGATTAAAAGAAAAAAAAGGTACTGATTAAATCGTGGCAGTGTTTGTCTAAAAAAATGAAGAAGAAGAAGAAGAAGAAGAAGAAGAAGAAGAAGAAGAAGAAGAAGAAGACAGGAAGTAGAAATAACAAAAATGCGAATGTAATGAAAAGAAGAAAACTGTGTGTGTGTGTGTGTGTGTGTGTGTGTGTGTGTGTGTGTGCACATGTGTACGTAAACGCCAAAAACAACGCAATGTAAAATGGACGCTCAATTAGTCACGAGTTAGTCGATTTCTTTCCTTTATTTTTTTGTTTTATTTTTTCTTTTGGTTTCAAATAATACAGCGCGTGTCGAGTGGACTCGGCGAGGGAGGGGGAATGGGGGGAGGAGAGGATGGGGATGGAGGAGGGAGGAGGAGATAGTGATGGGAGGGGAAGTGGGAAGGGAGAGAAGAATAGTGGGAGCGTGAGGAAAATGTAGAGAGAAGAGATGAGAGAAGAGAGTTTCAGGTGGGAGATGAGGGAGGAGGAAGGAGGAATGGAGGAGATAGTGGAAGAGGGAAGGAGAGGAAGGAGAGTACTAGTGGAGCAGAAGAGGGAGGAAAATGTGGAAAGAGAGTAGAGAGGAAGGGTGAGAGGAAATTTTGGGGTGGGAAGAGAGGGCAGGGTGTTGGGGGCGGTGAGGGGTGGGGAAGGAGAGAAGGAGGAGAGAGTAGGAGAATGAGGAAAGCATGGAGAGAGGAAGGGAAGAGATGGTGGAGGGGGGCAGGAGTGAGTGTGGGGGGCAGTGAGTGGTGGAAGGAGAGGATGGGGGGCGAGAAGGGGGCAGGATGGAGAGAGAGAGAGAGAGAGAGAGAGAGAGAGAGAGAGAGAGAGAGAGAGAGAGAGAGAGTTACATAGAGACAGACAGGTAAAGAATCACAGGTGAATTGATGAAACTAAAATAGACGGACAGGAAGAACAGCTAAGTCATACATTAATTCAAGCAGATAGACAGACAGACAGACAGGCAGGAGTTTACGTAGCCAGACTGCCGTATACACACACACACACACACACACACACACACACACACACACACACACACACACACACACACACACACACACACACACACACACACACACACTCACACACACAGACCGATGCAGAGATGACGAAGCGATGAACAGAACCGACGACAAACGAAGTAAACAAATGCAAAAAAAATAATTAGACAAAAAAATAAGAGAAAAGTAAACAAAAACGAAGAGAAAAAAAAGAGCACTAGATAAAAAGAATATGGTAAATGAGGATGGAATGAAGAAGATAAAAGAGTTAACAGAAAAACAGATAAATAAATAGATACCCCAAAACAACGAAACCAAAGAAAAGAAAAGAAAGAATTACGAAACAACAATAGAAAGAAGGGAAAAAAAGGATCACTCGAGAAAGAAAAAAATGAGAAAATGAGAAAATGAACAAACTGACTGAGAAAAAAAAAAGAAAACGAAGAAAAAGAAAGAAAAAAATGGGCATTCACGTTCGCTGTGGCTTAAGTTAGTCTAATTTACATGACCGAGAGAGAGAGAGAGAGAGAGAGAGAGAGAGAGAGAGAGAGAGAGAGAGAGAGAGATTTCATTAAGTCACAGTAACCTCATCGGGCCACGAGCAGCGACGCCCTAATGATACTTTATTTGTTTGGGGGTACCTACCGGACGGCCCGTGGGGGGGGGGGAGAGGGAAGGGAGGCGTTGACGGAATGGGCGTGGACCTGAGGGATGGAAGGGGAGAGAAAATGAGGGGAAAAAAGAAGGGGAGGGGGAAAACGGGAGGAAGGGGAGGGGAGGGAAAGGTGATGACGAAAGGGGCGTGGACGAGGGTGAAGGGAGGAAAGAGAAGATGGGAGGGAAAGGAAGGAAAGGCGTGATTGTGGTGGAGGAGGAGGAGAAGGAAGAGGAGGATTACAACAAGGAGAAAAAGAGGAGGAGGAGGAGGAGAAGGAGGAAGAGATTTATGTGCAAGAAGGAAGGGAGAGAAGTTAGGGAGAGAGAAAAATAAAGTAAAGGTTCGCGGAAGTGAAATGTGGAAGTTAGCGAGGAGAGAGAGAGAGAGAGAGAGAGAGAGAGAGAGAGAGAACTACATCCCAACTGATTCATTGTACAAACACTTTCAACGCTACCTCCATTTTCTTCCTTCCCTCCTCCGTCTTCCTCCTCTTTTTTTTTTCTTCTTCCTCCTTCCCGTGACTCACATTCTGAAGGGATTACAGAGGATTAGGGATTGTAGAGGCGGAGGAAATGTTTGAGTCATGCTAGGAGGAGGAGGAGGAGGAGGAGGAATGAATGTATGTTGAGTAAACTTTAGATTATAGAGATGAATGTGATAGTAAATTCACCCATGTATTTACCTCTTTCAGACGTCACACCTGCCCGTTAATAAATTGCTTACACGCTTTCATGATCCACTGAGTCTAAAATCACCGACATAAAACCCACATCGAATCATATACTTAAAGAAAAAAAAAAATTATGGGCTACTGAGCAGCCATCTTCCTACTTGGAGTGAAAAGAAATTGTTTGAGTCATCCCATTCGTGTCTGGTACTGTAAGGGAAGGGGATCTGGGTTCAGGTTGGGTTTGGTAAGGTAAGGGCAAGGGTAAAGTAAGATTAATTTGTGTGCTGGGGTGTGGTGAGGTGGGTAGTTAGGAAAGGTAAGGCGAGGTAAGGTTAGGTAAGGTGAGATATGGTTATGTGGGGTGTTGAAATGGACTGTGTTGGATATATAGGCAGCGCCACATGTGGCCACTCAACTCCAAGCTGCCCTTTCCATAGAGTTCAAGTTATAGACTAGAGTGCGTCTGAGGCTGTCTCCGGAATACACGGCCATGGTGCCGCCATCGCTCCAAGACGATGGTTGCACACACTTCACTCCTACCCGATTTCAGTTTTTATCCATGTTAAATAGTAGAGTCAGGAAATCGGGTAGGAGTAAAGTGTGTGCGGTCCCTAGCTTGGAGCGGTGGTGGTACCAATGCCTTGTATCCTGAACGCAGCCTCAGACGCACTCTAGTACACAACTTGAATTCTATAAAAAAAAAGTACTGCTTTGACAGTTTACCGACTGTCCATGTGTGGCTCTGCCTGTATAGCCAATACGGTCCATTGGGTATAGATAGGTTAGGAAAGTTAGGCAAAGATAATTTTATTTTAGGTAAGTTAGGTAGGTTGATGAAAATGAGAGGAGGTTAATTGGGGAAAGATGAGGTAAGTTACGGTACGTTAAGGCGAGCAGAGGTGCGATAAGGCTAGGTATTGTTAGATAAGGTAAAATAAGAGGAAGTATCGAAAATTAAGGTTAGGTGAGGTTAGATGGTAAGACGAGTTTAATGGGAACTAAACGTGAGCTGAGGTGAGGCGAGGTCAGATATTGCTAGGTAAGGTAATATGAGGTAAGCTTGCACAGGTTAACATGATATTATTTTGTCAGGTGAGAAGCGAAGTTGAGGCAAGTAAAAGTGAGGTGAGGTGAGATGAGATGAGTAATATAAGTTGAGGTAAGCTGGCACAGGTTAACATATTGATTTGTCAGGTGAGACGTGAAGTTGAGGCAAGTAAAAGTGAGGTGAGCTGAGATGAGGCGGGGCGAGGCGAGGTGGATGAGCCCCAAACAGTATTCGATGGTTTGTGGAGTTCTCATGGCCGGGGCGGAGTTGTGTGCCCCCATAAAGAAGATTTAGTGCGCGTACCCATCACTCCCTCGCGTCCACCACCACCACCACCACCACCACCACCACCACTACCCCTCTCTTACCTCCTTCCTTTCCCTAATTCCCTCCTGCCTCATCTCCTCATTTTCCTCTCCTCACTCCTTGCAGTCTTTTCCCCCTTCCTTTCTATACTCTTTCCCCTCTCTTCTTCTCACGTCCATTTCCTTCCTTCTCCTTCCCTCATCTACCCTACCTTCCCCCTCCTCCTTCTCCTTTTCCACTTCCACTCTACCTCTTCCTTTCCTCATTTATTCACTTTCTTGCTGCTTGACTTTTTCCTTCCTCCTCCTTTTCCTCCTCCTCGTTTCTCTTTTTCTCCTCTTCCACTTTCATTTCCTTCACTTTGCTTCTCTTCCTCCTCTAATTCTTCCAGTTTCTTCCACTTATTCCTTTCTCCTTGTTGCTTATCTTTCCTCTGCTTCCTCCTCCATTACTTAAGTTCCTCGTTATTATCCTCTTCTTCCTTCTCTTCTTTCTCCTTCTTGTGATCATTCGTTTCCTCGTCTCTCCATCGCCTCCTTACTTCCTTCTTCCGTCATGTGCTTCCTCCTTCGTTATTTGGCTTCCTACTCATCATTCCTCCTTCTACTCCTCCTCCTCCTCCTGATCGGCCGTTTCCTCTTCTCTTCATCGCCTCCTTACTTCCTTATTCTTCCGTCATGTGCTTCCTCCTTCGTTATTTGGCTTCCTCCTCATCCTTCCTCCTTCTACTCCACCTCCTGAATGGCCGTTCCCTCGCCCCTCCATCGCCTCCTTGCCCTAAGAATCACGTCCCTATATAACAGCCTCGCGCACGTCTTTCCTGCCACCCAACACCTCCTGCCACTTTAGCCTGCCACAGTGGCCCTAATGTTCCTCCTCCTCCTCCTCCTCCTCCTCCTCCTCCTCCTCCTCCTCCTCCTGCTTCTGCCACTGTAAGGTCGTTGGGAGTTGCAGGAAAGTGGGATTGAAGGACGAAGGATGGAAGAGAGATGGAGGAGAAGGAAGAGGACGAAGGATGGAAGATGAAAGAGACAAGGGAAGGGAAGAACGAAGGAATGAAGAATGGAGGAGAGATGAGAGAGAGAGAGAGAGAGAGAGAGAGAGAGAGAGAGAGAGAGAGAGAGAGAGAGAGAGAGAGAGAGAGAGAGAGAGAGAGAGAGAGAGGAAACGGGCCCACCGGCACAAACAACGACACGGTGAGTGGACCAGTAAGTGGGGCTGATTGAGGCGGGTCCACCACTGTCCACACACCACCACCACCACCACCAAGTACCCCGCTCTCCTCTCCTGCCTTTCCCTCCATCTTCTCATTTTCCTGTCGCCTCTCCACACTCTGTTTCCCATTCCTTCCTCTACTTTTTCCCCTCTCTTCCTCTTTCCCTTCTCTCATCTAACCTTCCTTCCTCTTCTCTTCCTTTCCCTCTACCCCCATCTTCTCCTTTTCCTCTCTCCTCTTTCTCTGCACTCTTTTTCCCCTTCCTTCCTTTTCTTTTTCCCATCTCTTCCACTCACACCCATTTCCTTCTTTTTCCTTCCATCAATTACCCTTCCTTTCTCTTCTATTCCTTTCCCTCCACCCCCATCCTCTCATTTTCCTTTTTCCTCTCTCTGCACTCTTTTTCCTCTTCCTTTCAATTTTTTCCCATCTCTCTTCCTCTCACATCCATTTCCTTCCTAACCCTTTCCTTATCTACCCTTCCTTCCTCTTCTCTTCACTATTCTTCCACCACCACCACCACTACTACCACCACCACCACCACCACTAAGCACTCACCCAAGATATTTGCCCAACGCTTTGCTTCTTCAACATCACACTCAGTAACATGTAAGGCTCGCATTCACTTAACTCGACTTCTTTTTTTTATGAGTCCGTTAGTTACCAAAGACCACCTGTACCTACCTGCCTACCTGTCCGTTAGTCCAATACGCCGCCCGGTTATGGTCAAACGCTCGCCTCCCTGTCAATATTCATAAATAAGTGAAGGTACAGTCTTGTGGCCTCAACATAACCACTGACTCTGATATACTGGCGCCATGTCCCTTCCCTTTCCTTCCCTTCCTTTCTCTCCCCTCTCCTCCCCTTCCCTTCCCTTCCCTTCCTTTCCCTTCCCTTCCCTTCCCTTCCCTTCCATTCCATTCTCTACGCTTCCTCCCCTCCCATCCCCTCCCCTCCCGTACCTTCCCCTCCGTTCTTTATCCTTTCCCTTCCTTTCCTTCCCTTACCTCCTTTTATCTCCGCCCTTCTGTTCTTCTTTTCCTTCTCCTCCCCTTTTCCTACAGTTTTTTTCCTTCCTTTATCTATCCCTTCTTTTCCTCTCTTCCCCTCATTTCCATTTCCTTTCCATGCCTTCTCATTCCCTCTCCTCTTTCTTTCTCTTTCCTCATTCTCTCCATCATTCTTCCCATTCCATGTTTATCAGCTCATCTTCTTGTTCCCTCCTCCTCCTTCTCCTTTCTTTATCCCTTCATCTGTATCATTTTCTGCCATTTCATTCCTCTCCTTTCATCCCTTCTCCCATCCCCTCATCTACTCCCCTCCCCGCCCTCTTCCTGCCTTCCCTCACACGCCCATTCATTCCCCTCCAAGAGCCAGAGGTCAGTGTTCCTAGAAAGGGTACACGGTGTTCTTGGGATGTTATAGATAGGTACACGATGTTCCTAGTTTGTTTTTAGTTCGGTACACGATGTTTTTAGTGTGTTCTTAGTTAGGTACACGATGTTTGTATTGATGTTAGTTCTCTTTATTTGTGTATTAGTGAGTTTAGGGAAGGTTAAGTCGGAGGAAGATGAGATGAGAAAAGTTTAACGAAAGTGAGAAGGAAAAAGGAAAGTGAGAGGTTGAATATAAACAGAAGAAAAACGCTAAAACTGTAACAAAGAGAATAGGATGAAGAAAATAAAAGGAAAACAAGAAGAAAAGGAAGACAGACAAGGAAAGTGGATCAATTCTAGGAAAATATAAATGCAGTGATGTGAATGTAGTAGTTATCTTGTTTATTTAATGTGTGTGTGTGTGTGTGTGTGTGTGTGTGTGTGTGTGTGTGTGTGTGTGTGTGTAGACGCCCCTCAACATGTCTTTTAACACCGCTAGCATCAACTCTTTTAAGATAGCATCAGTCTGCCGTGCTTAAAGGCCCATTAATTCTCGCAACACTAAAAAAAACAACAAGAACAACAAAAACGAGGGAGGTAAGAAAGAGCAAGATCAAAAAGAGAAGACAGTGAGCGAGCGAGCGAGCGAGAGAGAGAGAGAGAGAGAGAGAGAGAGAGAGAGAGAGAGAGACCACAACACAAAACACACACACATGCACCAACACCCACACGAAGAAGAAGAAGACGAAGAAGAAAAAGAAAAAGAAAAAGAAGAAGAAGAAGAAGAAGAAGAAGACAACCAAGACCAGACCAGTGAGTGTTTCAAGCTGAAAACAAAAACAAAAACCACTAAAATACACACAAAAAAACCCCCTCCCCCCTACACCCACCCACAAGAAAGCGTCGCCTCTTCCTTTGTAGCGTTGGCTGGACACACAGAGAGAGGGAGGGGCGCTGCGTGTGTGTCGTGGGTGTGGGGGGCGCGGCAGGAGGCGAGGTAGAAGGCGCCGCTTTCATCCCGGGAAGGTGTGAGGCTTTGGAGGCGGGGAAGGGCTGACAAGGGACTGTTATTGTGTGCACAGGGCAAGGCGAGCAACACAGGCGCCGCTTACTGGAGGAGGAGGAGGAGGAGGAGGAGCTAACAAGGGTACCAAATAGAGGATGACGAGGATCTTGAGGAGGAGGAAGAGGAAACGGCAGCAGAGGAGGAGCTTGGAGGATTAAGATACGGATGAGGAGGAAGAGGAGGAATGTAGATGGACAAAGTCAACATATTAGAGAAGGAGGAAGAGGAGGAGAGAGAAGAACACGTGGTGGAGAAGAAAATAGAAAATGAAACAAAAACGAAAATAAATAATCGTAGGAGAGAAGATACGAAGTGTGAGGAAGAGAAAGAGATAAACTAAAATAAGAACCAAAACAAGGAGGAAAAGTCACAAGAACAGGAGGAGAAAGATCAGGAGGTGTCGTTCAGGAAGTGCGAGAGAAGAGACGAAGGATGTGGTAGAAAAGGAAGAGGAGGATAAACGAGAGGAAGAACCAAACCCTGAGCATAAAAAAAGAGGAATAATCGGTCGAGGAGGAGAAAAAAGAGGAAGAGGATGTGTGAGGCAGAGAGAGAAGTGGAGGATAAACTGAAAAAAAAAAGCTAAAAGAAGGAAAAGTCGGTCGAGGAGGAGGAGAAAGAGGAAGAGGATTTGTTAATCAGAGAAAGAAGTGGAGGATAAACTGTTAAAAAGAAGCTAAAAGAAGGAAAAGTCGGTCGAGGAGGAGGAGAAAGAGGAAGAGGATTTGTTAATCAGAGAAAGAAGTGGAGGATAAACTGATAAAAAGAAGCTAAAAAGAAGGAAAAGTCGGTCGAGGAAGAGGATGAAGAGGATCAGGAGGAGGAGGTGAACAGGAAGTCGGGATGAACGGAGGGTGTGTGGGGGCGGCGGTGACCACAAGGAACACGAGGAACACAGTGGCGTCTATGTTGTAAGCGGGTCGGCGAGGCTTCCTAAGGGCGGGTCGCTTGGTCCTTCCCTCCCTTCCCTCCCTCTCTCCCTTCTCTCCCTTCCTAGCCCATCCACCATGTGCCCTTCACCCCTTCCGGCTTAACTTATCTCCTCTTCGCCAACACGGGTATCGACGGGCATTTCCCCCTCGTTATACACACACACACACACACACACACACACACACACACACACACACACACACACACACACACACACACAAAGATCCACGCTGTCTGTAGGATGGTAGGACAGGGTAGGACGGGGTAGGACACATAAGGGCAGGGTAGAGTAGGCTACGTTAGGTTAGGTTTGGTTTGGCTAGGTTAGGTTAGGTTTGGTTTGGGTAGGGTAGATTAGGTCTCGGTAGGTTAGGTTAGGTTAGGTAAGGTAAGGTTATGTTATGGTAGGCTTTTGCAAGACAGGGTAGGGTAGGGTAGGTTTCGGTAGGTTATGTTATGTTATGTTAGGTTAGGTTAGGTAAAGTAAGGTAAGGTAAGGTTATGTTATGGTAGGTTTTTGCAGGACAGGGTAGGGTAGGGTAGGTTAGGGAAGTGAAGGGTAGGGTAGGGTGCGGTAGGGCAGGGTAGGGAAAGGAAGGGTAAAGTAGCTAGGGTTACAGTGGCGGGCAGTATAAGGTTATGATGGCCGAGGAAAGAAAGGGTGGATACAGGAGACGATAAAATTAATGAGAGGGAGAAGAGAAGGGGAAGGGAGAGGAGGGGAAAGGGAGAACATTTTAATATTCAACAGTTTTCTGGTGTCATAGAACAAGATAATTAATCAACACGTGTTAGCATGTTGAAAGGGGAAGCTTACGAAGGGGGAAGGAGGAAGAGGAGGATAAATGGGGTAGACAGTAGCGGAAAAAAGGTACTTGTAAGGGGAGAATAACATTAATAATAGTAGTAATAGCGGGAGAGAGAGAGAGAGAGAGAGAGAGAGAGAGAGAGAGAGAGAGAGAGAGAGAGAGAGAGAGAGAGAGAGAGAGAGAGAGAGAGAGAACGAGAACGTGTGTCGCTCAAACAAGTAGATCTGGATGTCTCCTTGAACGTTAGGTAACACGAGACGGCAGCCAGATTAACGATGCTTGGCTTGGCGCAGCGCTTGATAAAGGAGGAGGAGGAGGTGAAGGAGGAGGAGGAGAAGGAGGGGGAGGCGCGGAGTGACGGGGCGTGGGGAAAGGCGGGGAAGGGGCGTTGAAGGGCGTGGGGAGGAGTCACAAGGGCAAGTGTTGGGGTGTTGAAATCATGAGGAGGAGGATTAGGAGAGAGGGTCGGGGAGAGAAGGGAAACTTGGGAGATGAAGAAACGAGAAAATGAAGAAAGGGGAAGAAGGGGATGTAAACAGGAGTGATAATGAAGAGAGAGGGATGAGTGAGCATTGGGGAAGAGGGGAAAGAGGTTTAGGCTAAGATAGAAATGGATAAAAAGGGGAAAGGGAAGCGAAGTAGTAAACGAAGTAGAAGGAAAAGTGAAGGGACAGAAAAAGAAGAAAGGGAGATAAAAGGAGATGAAAGAGCGTTGTTGAGGATGAATAAGGCGAAGGAAGGAACAGATAAAGATGGCAATAGGAAAAGAAAATGCGTAGAGGAGGTAGAAGGAGAGATGAAGTAACAGAGAAGAATGGGGAATGAAAAGGAAATGGTAGAGGATTGCGTAGGATGTATAGACGAAGGAAAACACGGGTAAAGATGCGAGGACGAAAAGAAAATAATTAATGAGCCAGAAGATAAAGGCGGAAACGGGGAAAGAAAGTCTAAAAGAGGATCAAGAAAGGGGAGATAAAAGACTAAAGAGGAAAAGATGGCGAAGAAAGAGGAAGAGGAAAAGGGTCGGATAGAAGGATGAGACGAAGAAGAATTGCATGACTGGAAAGAAAGAAAGAAAGAAAGAACAGGAAACAGAAGAGGAGAAAGAGAATAAGAAATATGTGTTTAGAGGTGATAAGGGAGGAGTTATGTGAGGTGCTGGGGAAGGGAAGGGAAGGAGGGGAGGGGAGGGAAAGGGAGGGAGTCTAGGGAAGGAGGGGGGGGGGTAAGGGAGGGTGATAAGGGGTGCAGGGGAAGGGTGAGGTGGCAGGGTGAGGATACCAAGCGGTGTGATGTTGGCTCGGGTGTCAGGGGAAGGGGGTGCGGGTATGAGAGAGAGAGAGAGAGAGAGAGAGAGAGAGACGCGGTATCTGCCACTCTTCTTCTAGACCAAAATAAATAAATAACAAGAAAATATAAACGAAAAAGAATAAAAATAAACAGAAATACGCAGCTTTTTATGTAAATGCCAAAGGAAGCGTCGAGAGAGAGAGAGAGAGAGAGAGAGAGAGAGAGAGAGAGAGAGAGAGAGAGAGAGAGAGAGAGAGAGACCTATCATTAGAGCCGGCAAGGGATGTGTTCTCAGTCTGTCTTTTTATGGAGTCGACGTTTTTCCTGTTCTTTCTTTCTTTTTCTTAATTTAGTTTATATTTTTTTCTTTCCCTTTCCTTCTTCCTTCCTCTCTTTCTGTCAGTCTATCTTTCTTTGTTTGTCTGTCACTATGTCTGTCTTTCTTCCTCCTTCCTTTATTCTTTTCTTCATTTGATTTCTTTTCACTCAAATTCATATCGTCTTACTAAAATGAGTATAGTGAAGTTATGTCTTTCTCTAAACATAACACCACCACCACCACCACCACTAGTATCACCATCACCACCACCACCACCACCACCACTAGTATCACCATCACCACCACCACCACCACCACCACTAGTACCACCACCACTAGTACCACCACCACCACCACTAGTATCACCATCACCACCACCACCACCACCACTAGTACCACCACCACTAGTACCACCACCACCACCACTGACTCACACCTCCCACTGACACCACCACCACCACCATTACCTCACCCCCATCATAACAGCTGCCTCTTATTACCACCACCACCACCACCACCACTACCACCACCACCACCACAACCACCACAACCACCACCACCAAGAATCACTAATACCATACACCAATTAACACCACCACCACTACCATTCCTATCACCAGTCTGTCAGTCACTCACATACAACCTTCTCTAATATCACCACGCACACAACCTTATCTCTCTCACACACACACACACACACACACACACACACACACACACACACACACACACACACACACACACAGAGAGAGAGAGAGAGAGAGAGAGAGAGAGAGAGAGAGAGAGAGAGAGAGAGAGAGAGAGAGAGAGAGAGAGAGAGAGAGAGAGAGAGAGAGAGAGACACGCGGTATCTGCCACTCTTCTTTCATTCCCTCAATTAAGTGTGTGATCGTAGTTTCCTCTGTTGGCTGATGATGATTATGATGGTGCTGATGGTGGTGATGATGGTGGTGATGATGGTGGTGGTGGTGGTGCTTCCTTAGGGTTCTTCAATGTTGCTGGTGCCCACGTTTTTTTTTTTTTTTTAGGTTTAGTTCTTTTTTTCTTTTTTTTTCTTGTCTTTTTTTTTCATCTTTATTTTTGTATTTATTTATTTTTGGTTTATTTTTTATTTGTCAGTTCTTTCTTTTTTTGATCTGTTTTTTTTAACGGTATTGTTTTATTTTTTGTATTTTTTAGTCGTTATTTATTTTATTTTATTTTATTAATTGTTTTTCTTTTGGTCTTTGTTTATTCTTTCAACGGTATTTTGTATTTTTTTTAGTCATGGTTTCTGTTTCTGTTTATATTTATATTGCACGTTATTTGCTATTTTTTTATGTACTTTTCTGCTTTAATAATGTTCCTTTCTTTATTGTTTTTTTTTTGCTTTATATCCTTTCTTTTGTGTGTTTTAGGTTAAGCCTTCTCATGTTTTGTTGTTTTTGTATTTGGTTATCTCCTCACAGCGTTTTAGAAAGATAGATAGATAGATAGATATAAGTATTAGAGTGAGAGATAGATAACTCATTATCCATAAGACGTTAATTCATAATCCATAAGACGTAATGAGAATAATTGTCTGGGAGATTAAAACAAATGAAGTAAAAGAATCTATGAAAAAAAATGAACGAATTGGTCCGATATTAAATTTAAAATGGAAGACGAGGTAAAAATTCTGAGGCGGAGAAAATGAAGCGTTAATTATGAGAAGGAAAGAGGTAGGAAAATTTATTAGAGTGGGAGAGGAAGAGTAAAAAAAGAAGAAAAAAAGGCCCAAGAAAGTTTTACCGAAAAATAACAACTTTGTAGATGGAGAAAATTACCGAAAGAGAAAAGTTTAAGAAAAAAAAATAGTATATGTGAAACTTTGGAGGAACACGAAAGAGCGCTAACTGGTGGGAAGGAAGGAAAGAAAGGGAGAAAAGAAGGGGAGAAAAGAAAAGTACGTGCACGGAGAAAGGAAGAAGGAAGGGAGAAAGAACGGAAGGGAAGAAGAAAGGTGGAGAGAAAATAAAATAGGAAATGGAAGAGGATGGAATACAAGAGAGGAGAAGGAAGTGGTTTAGAAATAGGATAGAGAAATAAAGGAAAAGGGGAAAAAGAGAGATGAAGGGAGAGAAGCAAAAATAAAATGGAAAAATAGTGAAAGTGGAGGACGTGAAAATGGAAGAGAACTGAAGAGGGAGAGGAAAAACGAAGAGGGATTGGGAAGGGAATGGAGGAGATAGAAAGTATACAAGGAAAAAAAGAAGAAGAGGAGGAGGAGGAGGAAGAGGAATGTACGTTAGGTAAGAATGTGTGTGTGTGTGTGAGAGAGAGAGAGAGAGAGAGAGAGAGAGAGAGAGAGAGAGAGAGAGAGAGAGAGAGAGAGAGAGAGAGCGTATATATGCATAATGCTAATAAGTTGAATGTGTATATTTTGCATGTGTTGAGCATAATTAAACTCGTTCTGGACAGGTAAACACGAATATTTATACGATCCGGCAGAACACTATAACTCCTATATCAATATTCATAAGGCTGGCCGGCTACTAATGTCTGAGTTAATGAGTGTTGCCCCGTAAAACATCGCAACACAGGTGTGGCGTACTACCTGCAACACCTCCGCCTCCCTCCAATTTAGACCAATTACCTGTAAAATATGGAAATGAGGTGCGCTTTCCCTTAACTCAAAAGGTAAATGCTCCCGTGCGCCTGTCGTGTGTGTCGACAATAAAACCGGAAGTGCTGCAGGTGACACAACACTCACTCCCGCCGCCCGTGTGTGTGTATGTGCTTAACTAGTGTTGTTTGTGTTGTGTGTGTGTGTGTGTGTGTGTGTGTGTGTGTGTGTGTCCCGCTCCACCTCGCACGATATATAGTGAATGTGTGGGCTCTGTGCGTATTCATTTCCTGGTGTATTGGGTAACGTTTTCACTATCCTGCAGTCTATAATTTGTACTGTTGTGTGTCCGCGTGTTGAGCAAGATCATCGATATGCTGCAGTCTGTATTATTCGCATTGATTCATATCCGTATGTGTTGCTCAAGGTTTTCTCTCTATATACTGCAGTCGGTTCTTTAATATATAACTAAGAGAAGATGGCGCCACTATAAACACTTACCTGCGCCAATATGGGCTGGGGCCGAGTACCATCCAGGCCCCTCAAGCAAGCCTACCGGCTCTATAGGCGTAGACGTAAAAAACAACAAAAACAACAACAACAACTGATTCCAGAGTTGATAGTGAAGAATATGGTGCTTATGGTGAAGGTGGTGGTCCTAATTCAGAAAGGTGTCACTTTAATGGTAATGTTAGTCATACTGGCAATAGTGAGTAGAAATGGTAGCGTTATCAGTAGTGTGGAT